>NW_015150963.1:156035-156766 GCF_000732505.1 Cyprinodon variegatus | reverse complement strand
TATGTATCATTTTTTTCCCATCCTCCATGCAGGAAGATTTAATGGACTTCCTGACTGAGGAGGCATCCAGAAAGATCAGCAGCGTTTTCTCCCAGCTCTCCTTGTTGCTGCTCAATGAAAACTCTGCCCTGAAGGCGCGGCTGGAGCAGGTGGAGGCTGAGCTGAGGAGCGTGTCTGAAAGTTTGGAAAATGCCAGGCTGTGGAGGGAGAACGTGCTGAACGGCTGCCCTGTGCTGTTTGAGCAGAGCGGCCTGATCTTCACCCTGAAGCCACTCGGGAGGCTAAACAGGAAGACGGACGACGCCTCGCTGGGGGGCGTAGATCCTGCTGCAGAAGCGGAAGGTCAGTTTTGATAAGAATAAAGTTCCACACATTTCGCATTTCCTGTTTTCAATCTGATTGCATTTTTTTTATTATCGCTGAAACTTTGCTTCTTCTTTTTTTTCTAACTTAACTTTCAGACCATGCAGAGAGGATGGAACGGATGCCTTCACCCCGTCCTGCTGAACACGGTCAGGTTATTCTGAAATGGTTAATAGGAAAATAGCTTACAGTCATGTTAAAAAAGTGCAACTGCTTTTATTATCCTGGGTTTCACATATCAGCGTCTGGTAACCTGAGTTGGTCTTTACCAGTTTAGGAAATTATTTATATCAAACCTTTTGAGTAAGAAAAACACAAAGTAGTCCTCATTGTTGTGGAGAATTTTCCTTCCACTAAACTTTCCAGCA
>NW_015150963.1:132573-151082 GCF_000732505.1 Cyprinodon variegatus | reverse complement strand
CAAACCTTTTGAGTAAGAAAAACACAAAGTAGTCCTCATTGTTGTGGAGAATTTTCCTTCCACTAAACTTTCCAGCATTGCTTCAGTTTATTGATCTGTAAAAAGGAGGTCTTCAACAGGGGGTCCGCGACCCCTAGGGGGTCCACAGAGGTACTGCATGGGGGTCGCAAAAGTTTTGGTTTATTAGACTTTTTTTTATATTCCCCCCTGCAAATTTTTCCACTAATTGAAATAATTAGATTTAAGTACACATTAAAATGAATTCAACAAACAGTAGTAAACAGATAAATGGAGGCAGAAGATGTCTTTCAGTCATCAATGCACACATTCAGCGACACACAGGAGCTCTTTCAAGCTGGGCACCATTTCATTCACAACACCTGTCCCATCAACCAAGAATCAAAAATACTTTAATTATCCCAGGGAGAAATTACTTTCGTTACATGACTCCCATCTGTAATAGAGTGACTATAGGATCAATTTGATAGAACACAATTTCATACAATATATATAATTAGGGGGTCCCCGCTCCATCTCACCAACAGTTTTGGGGTCCTTAGATTAGAAAACGTTGAAGACCCCTGCTCTAAAGGCCAATTTATACTTCTGACGCATAGCCTCTGTCTCTTTGCGTGACCACGCTCCCCGCGCAGAGGTTCTGCAACCGTCGTCGTGCTCCTCAATAAAATCCTGACTACATGTTGGAGGCTTGAGGAGTAATAATAACAATGGATAACCACAACGAAAGGTTGATTGAGGAGCTTCGGAAGTACAACCACTTGGACGATGCCTCAGACATGTTGTTTTGGAAGATAAAGACTCCCGCTGAAGAAGTTCTCGTGACCTTCCGCCGAAGTTCTGGCGAGTTCTGGAATAGGCTCCCCCTTGCGCTTTGGTGGGAAACTGCTGTGCGTCCCTAGAAATTCCAGACCGACGTTGCAGAAGCATACCAGCAAAACTGGTTTGCGACCAGACACAAGCGACATTTGATGTGTGCGGCTGCAGAACTATAATCTGCCCTCAAGGGTCACTACTGCATTTTCCTTCAACAGTTGTCCGGACCTTGACTGGACCCCCGCCGTACCGTGATTCTGATCTGCTATGTTTTGAATTCCTATCCTGTTGATTCAGTTTGGGTCAAAGTTCATCTCTAGGGTTCTGATGCATAGCCTCTTCGACCATCAAATCTGTCTCTGCGCGACCACACCCCCTCAAAGAGGTTCTGTAACCGCTGTCAGGCACCTCAAAAAGATCCTGACTACACGTCGGACGGTCGCAAACTCGCGCAGACTTCAAGCGGAAGTGCGCAGACAAAAAGCTGCTGTGATTGGTCCTTGGTATGCCTTTCCGGCTGTCTTTGTGGTTTTCCTTCTGGATCCCCAGCCTGGGAGCGCCATTTAAAAAAAAAGAACAACTACAATGGATACTCTAGCTCCATCTCTGTGACCGTGATATCTTGCAGACCTGCCATTGTTATTCTGGAAAATAAACACTCCCGCCGGCGCCGCTGAAGAAGTTCTCATGACCATCCGACGAAGTTCTCTGGTCCCTTGCGTTTTGTCTGCTGTGTGTCCCTAGAAATTCCCGACCAACGGTGCAGAAGCATACCAGCAAAACTGGTTCGCGACCAGACCCAGGCGACATTTGATGTGAAGGAGTATAATCTGCCCTTAAGGGTTAGGGTTGTCACGATAGTAAAGTTTTCAACTCGATACCGATATTCAGAAAAATATTTGATACCACTCTCGATACCATAAGGACAATAACAAAGACCCCAAAATTGAACAGAAATATTTTTATTAATAAATAAAATACAATATATACAAAAAAGAACAATATTTGAGGTTGTATGCTGTGCACAATATTAAGCAAGTCTGTTAAAAAATTTACTAAAAGTGTTCCTTCCTTGGCGATGCATAATGACACTAGCCAAACCAGCTAACAAACAAAAATAAATGCTGTATTACGGGAGGGAAGAGCAAACCTTGGGTTTAGCTGCTTAATAAGTTGTTGGAACCCAGGTTTCTCCACAGTTAAATAGGAACCTGATCCATACATATGTATAGTTTCAATGTTTGACTCCAACTTATTTGGAAATTACTGAACAACAATTTGATGAATTGTTTTTTTTATTTTATTTTTTTTTTATAGTTGAAGATTAAAACTCAGGAGTAACTTTAGAAATATGAAATAAACCTGTCAGGATTCAATCTTTTGAATTAAAGATGTTTTGTTTTTCTCTCTTTCCTTTTTAGGTGTTTTAGAGGATTCTTCTGCAACTAAAATCCCTGAAATGGAAAAGTCTGAACCCCAAATCAGTCAGGACGGCGTTGTTAAAGCCAAAGGGAAAGTGTTTGTTTGTGAGCTCTGTAGGAAGAGCTTTAACCGTCGCTTTCACCTGATGAAGCACATGAACACTCACAAAGAGCAAAGGCCGTTCGCCTGCAATCAGTGCGCCAGGAAATTCAGGAATGCGGAAAACCTGGAGCACCACCTGCTGCGCCACGAAGAGAAGAAGTACACCACCTACAAGTGCCAGCACTGCGAGAAGACTTTCAAGACGAAAATGAACCTGAAGACCCATCAGCTCGTCCACACCGACCGCCGACCTTTCAGCTGCAGCACCTGTGGGAAGGGCTTCAAAACGAAGCACAACCTGCAGGCCCATCAGGCCGTGCACCTGGCTGAGAAGCCTCACAAGTGTTCAGAGTGTGGGGAGGGCTTCAGATACGCCATCAGCCTGCAGTGCCACCGGAGCGTTCACACCGGCGAGCATCCCTACACCTGTGCGGCGTGCGGCAAAGCTTTCTCCAGCAGGCGGTCGCTGAGGACGCACCAGGCGGTCCACAAAGGGAAGGTGTTCACGTGCGAGACGTGCGGAGCGGGATTCACCCTCAGGCAGAATCTCCGGAGACACATCCGCATTCACACGGGGGAGAAACCGTTCGCCTGTAAAGTCTGCGGGAGGAGCTTCACGCAGGACAACAAGCTGAAGGCGCACATGCTTCTCCACGGAGCCACAAAGGCCTTCATGTGCGATTTGTGTGGAAAGACGTTTCTCTACAACTGTCAGCTGAAGAAGCATCAGAAATCCGCTCACGAGGAGAAGCAGGCGTTAAGAAGGCCACGTCTGGAGCGAGGCCGGCGCAGGGTTATCTACCGGCAAGACAAAACAACGGTGGACGTGACGCCGTTCAGCTGCAGCACCTGTCACAAAGGCTTCGACTCAGCCACCTCGCTGAAGAGGCACGAGCTCATCCACACGGGCGCCACGCAGTACACCTGCGACCAGTGCCACAAGTCCTTTTTCTACAAGGCCACCTACGAATACCACCGCAGGATCCATTCTGGAGAGCGCCCGTTTGCTTGTGACGTGTGCGGGAAGCGCTTCATCATCCGCCAGGCCCTTAAGTCCCACAAACTGCAACACTCTGGGGAGAAACCGCACAGGTGCGAGCAGTGCGGCAAGGATTTCAGGATATACACAAACTACCTCAGACACCTCCGGATCCACACAGGGGAGAGGCCCTACGAGTGCGAGGTCTGCGGCGCCCGGTTCCGGCAGCTCGGACACGTAAAGTTTCACATGCAGGTCCACACGGGAGAACGGCCGTATTCATGCAGCAGCTGTGGGCTTGGATTTTCAGACTCCAGGCTGCTCAGGAAACATAGCTGCAGTGAGAAATAGGAGGACCGAGGGAGGGAGCGGCATTTCACTGTTAATCTGTCAGATTAAAACTGCACTTTTTAATCCAAATGTTGCCTGATGGTGAACTTCAGTTTCTATAAACACTAGACTTAGACTTAGAGACTCAGACAGATTTTATTTTGTCATTTTGTATACACAAGTGTAAAAAAAAAGAAATTTCGTTAAAAACAGCTCTCTAGACTTTTTCATTTTTTAAAGTGCAGCCTTGAAGCAGCAGTGATAAAAAACATTGTGATCAAAAACAGTAATGTAAACATATGACTTTATAGTTACAGTTCTAACATTCAGTTTTGTTTTTTTCTTTTTTCTTTTTATAACCCGTTATACATAACATTCAACAGTCTAATGGCAGTGGGTAAGAAACTGTCTTTTATGGAGGGAAGAGGAGCCCCGATGTCAATTATTTTTTTGATTAATCGGATAGCCAAAGGTTCCTTAAGAAATTTTAAGAAATTAAATTTGAGTTTCAGATGAAATTCAAATTTTTCTTCTTGAGGAGTTCTAGATAGAGCATATTGACAAACAGCATTTTTTTTTATCTTAAATGCAAAATGTTTATAAATATATATATATATATATATATATTAATTTTTTTTTTTCCAAGTATTGTATGGTTACTCCTCTAAGTGGGTTGCTCTGTCAGCTAAAGGCATATTTTAGTCTCTATACTCCAGTTAACGATTAATCGATTCCTAAATTAGTTGACCATTATTTCAATAATTGATTAATCTAAATTAATCTGATTATTTGTTTCATCCCTAATGAATGGAAATAAAAAGGTTATTTGACTGAAATTTTATTTTTATACTGTACTTTCACAAAAAAAAAAAAAGATAAAAATATGAAGGTTTGGTTTTTGAAGTCTTTTGAGATAAATTTTGCTCTAATTAGACAAAGCAAAATGAAACCTTAAATGTTGGAATCATGGGTAACTATGCTGCCAATTAGTGCAGTTACCATTTTTCACCGCAGGGGGGCAGCAAACACTAACGCTAGGATTAATTTCCTTGTTTTATTTATTTATGCTCTTGGCCTATACGTTTAATTTTACGGAAGCGTAGCTAACAGTATGACTTTAACATGTTAAAAATTGAGCATACTTTTTCTATAGTTTTTATTTACTTTTACAGAAAAAGCCCGTCGGTTGAAAGAGCGACACGCTATCCTAGAAAATCTCGTTCTTGCAGTTTTGGATTTGTCCACTAGAGGGCGTGGAGATTCATTTCGGGACAGGAATCGTGACAGTTTTGATTCCTTCATAATAAAACTAAACTTGTATTTATGCCCAAAAATCAATCATGACTCACGTTAGCTAGTTTATCTCCTCAGTCTAAGAAATAAAATATATTTTAAAAACTGATTTTTTAAAAGTTTTTTTTTCCTGTTCTGTGTTGTCTTATTTTGAAGGAAGTGAACCCGGAAGCAGAAGAAGACGCCTGGCTCAGAGTGTCACGCGTGTTTTCACCTTAACGACAACATTCCCGAACCGAGGTGGTCGGATAAAAGTTAAACAAAGAAGACAAAAAGCAGTTGCATCGATCGGTGTACGAACATTTTCCCCAACATGTCCGATTTGGTGGCGCGAGTTTGCGCCATTTTGGACGTAATGGTAACAGCAACCGTGTCAGAAATGGACAAAGTTATCTGCAATTCTGCTTCGACCAGTCCATTTGAGCCTCCACCCGGGACTGAAAATAAACCAGAGTCCTCGGACGATAAGGTAGATGAAACCCGGCTGGTTCTGGTTCTGCTCGCTGGTTTAGTTTTTCTCCGCCTCCAACAGAGGCGTCCGGACCAACAGCTGATCATAGAAATACAGCAGCTAGCTAACTGTTTCACTGTTTAGGAGCTAAATGTTGTGCTTTAGCTGCACCGACATCAAGGTTTGCACTGAAATGACTTTAAAACAGGAAGCTGTTATTCATTCAGTCTTTATTATAATGCATTTTATTCCAGAGTTTCGGCTGAGGCCTGTCTACATGACCTACATCTAGGAGAATCTGGACCAGATCCATTCTTTATTGGACATTTCAGACACTGCTGCTGTTATATTTTTTAAACAAGTTATAACATTGAGCAAAAGTCTAAAATCACCCCAATCACATAAAATTTGCACCATTGTCATTTCTACTGTTTTTTATATTTATCTATCTAAAGAAATAACCGTCAACTCATTTGATAATCTAATCAAAACAAACTCGGATGAGTAATTTAACATATGTTTAACATTTTCCATTGAAATTCTGTATTTTTTTTTAAAGAAGAAAAAAATATATAGCACCTTTATCTGTCCAATCATGCATTCATTTATCCTAAACAAAAAATAGTCAACAAACTTACAAATTAATCCATAGTGGTGTGTACACCTTATTAAATAAATAGGATTAAACAACACTGCTATTTTATTTTACATGGATTAGCCACAGTTAATTTAAATTGTGAAATAAATGTTTTTTCCCCTTTAATTCAAAGTAAAAAAAATACATAAATAAATAAATAATAATTTTATGTTTTTGTTGTTGAGAGGAATCTTAACTGTATCTATGTATGTATCTCTATAGATTAATAAATCAAACGAATTATCAATAATGAATGAATTATTAAAATAATAGCTGCCAGGAAAGATTTTTATTAAAACGCTTCAATCCAGCATTTACTTGCCACTGGAATATTGTGTGTATTTAAAGCAGGAGCTGTCTCTTACATTTGTTCCTCGCTGAGGACTGGATCATACAGTGTGTTGAACAGGCAGAAGAGAAACAGTGCCTGGTTTTCTTCTTTATTTCAACAATCGATTCCCCGTAGTCCGATTTGATTTGCTACATGAATATAAATCCCGATCTAGAAGTTGCAGGAATTCAACCTCCGTTTAAAGATCTCTCTTGCAGCTCTTAGTGAATGTTTAAAGCTGAATTTATGCTTCTAAGCTAATGCCCCCATCTAGGGCTGAAACTAAAGATTATTTTGCAAATCGTTTAATCTGTTGATTATTTTTTCAATTAATAATCGTATAGCAAATGGTTCCTTACAGAAGATTTTTTTTAAATTAAATTAAACCAGGTGAAACTAAAACTTTTCCACTTGATTAGTTCTGGATAAAGCATATTTACAGCTGGAAATGTTGTTGTTTTTTATCTTTGAGGCAAAATATTTACATATTTATTTATTTTTTTTTTGCAATTTTGGTATAATCACTGCTCTAAGCATGCTGCAGCTAAAGGCATGTTTTAGAGTCTCTATACGCCAACTAATGATTAATCAATTATTAAACTAGTTGACGATTATTTTAATAATCGATTAATTAGGATTAATCAAATTAATTGTTTCAGCCCTACCCCCATCCTTAATCTGATTTTAAACAAAGGCAAAATAAAATGTGTCATCAAACCTCTCTAATCTGGTCTTTCTGGGTTTATAGATGGGTTTAAATGTTGAATTTGGAGTCCTTGTTGTCCAAAGTGGTTTAACCAAGGAGAAACAACATAAGCAGGAGTGAAGCTGAAGAACCAGGAGAACGTGAGCTGATTTTGTAGCAGATATCGACGTGTCCTATCCCAAACTCTACAGTCCAAACCTTTACGCTTCATGAGTTTGCAATGACTCTATATAACTCTGTCTTTGCTCTGCAGGGGTTTATAAACCCGACATCTACAGATTTAGATGTAAGGCTGGCATCACGGTTGGTTTGGCTGATGTATTTTAAGACCCATCAGAATTTTGTGGTTTCCTCCTCAAGGTGATGCAGTTCAGTGTCTTCGTGGCGTCTCTGGCTCAGGAAGCTGTGCAGAAGATCTGCCAGCTGTTTGACGAGTGTTCCTCTGTGCTGCGGCTCGAGGTACGCCGTCTGCTTTTACCCTGCATGATCTGAGAGTTACATGGTTTGGACGTTAAAGCTCATTGTTGGTGCCACAGGTATCGCAGAGTGCGGAGGAGATCGAAGACCTGAGGAGGAGACTGAGGGGCGTGGAGATGGACCTGAAGCTGGTGATGGAGGGAGGTGCAGAGCTAGGAGGCCAGGAGGAAGTGACAGATGAACCACTGGAGGAGAGGGGGGAGGAAGAAGACAGAGGTGAGCAGCTGTCCTCCTCGCTGTGCCCAGCTCTCTTTCAGGGAACATGCAAAGTACACCATGACTAATTCTGTTATGGACTCAGTCAGAAGCTGATCTAGGCTGCACAGCTCTATGATCAGCTGAATAGACTCTTTCAAAAGGATTTAGCTCCTAAGATTCTCTCATAAAATCCTAAATACTCTGGATGTTTGGGGGTTTTTTTGTTTAGTTTTTTTTTTTTTTGCAAATATTCATCAATGTTCAGCAGCAAAGAGCAGCAGAACCTGCAGCAATTCAACCACAGTGTGTCATTGATCGTTAATTAAAAAAAGAGAGAAATACTTTTTCGGTTTTAATTAATTAAAAAAGAAAAACAAGCACAGAGAAGTTCAAAACACCAAACTAGATACATAAATAAATAATACAGTCGTTGTAAATTTATTTAAATATATAAAGCGACAAACTCAAATGCTAATTCTGAGTTGAAAAAGCTTCCTGGATGGGAAGCGAAACGTCTTTAAACTTGGAAGCAAATTCGAGTTGATTTTTAACATTTTTGGAATGTTCTAAATGTCTTGGTTGTAAGTAGTCTTTATTTCAGAAGCTGTTGCTGTTCTGTCATCTTGAACTAGTCGATACCAACGAAGCATTTTTACACACAGCAGCTCCTTCCTGGATGTTTTCTCTTTTCATGATCATTCTCTGTAAACCTGAGAGATGGTTCCCAGTAGATCCTGGCTGCATCCTTTCTGGCACCATTATATACTCGGTCTCCTATCCCCTTTCCTCCCCATCTGGTTGCACATAAAACGCTGAATTAATTTAATAGATAATCAGCACATTATGGACACAATAAGTATACAAAAACTGTACAGGGTTTCCATGGTTCATTAAAAATCATTAAATTATTGTTAATTTTTTAATTAAGGCCTTAGTTGGCATTGAAATTCATTAAACGTGATTATAGCGGCATTTAAAAGAAAAAGAAAAAGAAAAGTTTATACAAACAATTTTGTCAGATATAATATATCAGATATAACTGGTTCCACGTGTTTGCGTGGAACTGCTTGCAGTTGATTGTAAAGCAGTAAGTTCGCAAAAGATGCTCGGGGCGGAGAAAAAGCTAGAGATTGGAAAAAGGCTAATTTTAACAGAAGTGGTTGGAAAACGAGGAATTCGGGACATGGCTGCAGCCTGTCGACTGTGTCATTAATGTCATTAAAATCTGTCCATAACTTTTCAAGTTATCCTATACACAGAGAGACAGACAAACTCTCCTAAAAACATAAAATAAAATAGGAATTTGGGGTTTTCATGAGCTGTATGCCAAAATCATCCGTATTAAGACAATAAAAGACCTGGAATATTTTAGCTAGTGTGCAATGAATCTAAAATATTTGAATGTTCAAGTTTAACATTACATTATGGAAAATCATGAACTTTATCACAATATGCTAATATTTTGAGAAGGAGCTGTATTTTGTGGAAAAAGCAGTTCCCCCTTAAACCAGAAGGTGGCAGTAGTGACTATGGCAGCATCGGACTCAAAAAGTCTGAACGTATTTAGACAAAAACAAAAGGGAACGTTTTTGGTTTGATAGCAGGATCAGTTGAAACCTACATTTTATTTAGCAGAGGTGCGCCTCATGCCAAGGAAGAATTCCTTTATATTTGCTCATGATCCAGATCATATGCGACTCCAAACTGTAGGTGTAAGTCACATTGGGGCAAAATTAACTGTTTAGCAGAGGTCTTCGCTTTCAGAGTGCTCTTCTAGTTTATTTATGTTTTTGTTTTGTTTTTTAGCTCAGGACACATATTTAATCTTTGATTAATTTTGTATGTCATGGTTTTCCTTTTCTTTGTTTTAGTTGTGGTTGCAGGTGAAACTGGAGTGAGGAGGTCGCCTATAATTCATCTTTGGAAACACAGAAACTACGGGGTAACGCTTTGATTGCATCACATGTTTCTCACCTCATACAAATAGTTACATTTATTTTTATAAATTATTATTTTTGCCAACATAAAATTAAATTGTAGAATATAGCAGATGTGAGGAGAGTGGGAAACACATTTTTAAAAATTGATCTTCATGAATCAATATGTGAATAAATTCAGAATTGGGTAATTTTTTTGTTTTTTTTTTTAGTTTTATTTTAATTGGCCTAGTCCAAGTTTTCATCGATTAGCTTTTGCTTCAAACCTTCTTTAAATGTGATGAAGTTATAGTAGATTTCATATTGTTAATGAGATTTTTCCAGCTTTAAAGGTAAAGTGGAGGATGTTTTTTTTCCCGGGTGGATCATCAAAATAAGTGGTCCTCCTAATTGTCAGTCATTCAGGTGATATGTTTAGGTAAGGCCGCCCTACGTGCTCGTCCCCGTTTTCACTTATGGTGGTGAGTCTGACATAGTGGAAAAATTACAAATCTTCAAAAATTCGCCAAAATCCTCCACTATACTTTTAAGCTCCATGAAATCTGACATGACACTGATACAAGTTGCTTTATGCAACAGCAGATTCTAATTTTCAGCCTCCTGAACCATAAGGTGATCTGTAAAAATATGTACCAACACTGGAAAAACCATCTAGGAATAAGTATAAAATATCTTAAATTAGGTGTATATACCCTTAATTTGAGTGGGAAAATGAGATAGTTTGCAAATGGAAAGAGTATTTTTACTCTTAAATAAGATGATTAGATAATATGCACTTGAAATAAGACAATGCAATTATGTTTTCTTATTTTAACTGTAAATTGTCTTTTTTCCATCAGCAAAATGTTTCTTTTACCTCCTTAATCCAAGAAGAAATGCATTTATTTTAAGAAAAAAAAATGACTTATCTAGATTTCGAATTTTTTCCAGTGAGTAAGATATTTGAAAGCTGCAGCTATAGACACAAAGATGCATCTGGGAGAGTTAAACCAGTTTAGTGAGTAGAAGCTAGTTAACAAGCTGCCCTTTCATTGGTCTTTTCTGCACTTGTACACCTGTATGTCTTAAATTGAGGCAGCAAAATTCACCTCAGATCACTACACTGTTTAAATCTGTATTAAAACGAGCCACATCTAAGTTATTTTATTTTTAACAGCTTTATCTGGAAGTTCTCTATAGAGGCTTTTCTGACTAGAATTAGTAGTGAACAGTTTTTTTTTTTTTTTGTCTTGCTAAGGTTTAATGATCTGGGGTCCGCTATTTTCCACCCACAGTGAAGTAACAGCAGATCTGGGAGGATTCAGAGTTCATAAAGTCATGAATCATGTTATGTTTGCTTTTCCATGAGAAAGAGAGCAGCATTCAGAAAGCTTGTGTTTTACCTCCACTTTGTCTCCTCATGCTCCTTCAGGACAGCTTCCAGCACGTTTTAATAAAGCAGGAGATGCTGGAGGCCTCAGCCACTTCTGATCAGCATCCAGAGGATCCTTCCCAGGATGAAGATGAGGATCCGGACTATATGGTCAGCTATGGCCTAAATAATTTGACGTGATCTTTGTTTTATCGTCTGGAGAATTAAAAATGGTCATGATCTAAGTTCTGTTATCTAAACAGATCGGCTCATTTTGTTTCACTCAATTTAATGATTTCTTTTTAAACTTCTGGTCCTTTTTTACTGTTAGATAACAAAAAAATAGGTGCTTAAAACTACGTCTAGAAAAAGTGTGAATTTTGACATTATAAATTATGTTGAAAAACAAATAACTATGGCTAAAACTAATCACAGCTTTCCTTCATCTTTTAGGTGGAGGCAGTAGATCAGGGTGACTGCAATGACCCGGTTTATACAATCAGACGTAAAGCCTTCACAAAGCCCAGGTCTCGGATCAGATCACTAAAGGACCTTCAGGGTCAGAAGGAGCAGCTTCCCAGCAGCAAACTCCGCAGGAAAACCTTCAGCAAGCTGCTGCTGCTGAAAGCCCACCAGGCCGTGCACGGTGCCAACACAGAGAAGCCCTTCATCTGCTCCCAATGTGGGCGTGGCTTCTCCTTCCAGCGAAGCCTCAGTGCTCACATGCTGATTCATACAGGCAGGTCTCCTCTTTAGGCCAGTCGCATCTAGAAAGTGGCCTGATTGAACTGCTGTGATTTAAGTTGTGTTACAGTCACAGTGTTTAGATGGTTTTCAATAGAAACTAGAATGCCTGCACTTTAAAATGCACATGTAGCTTTAATAGGTGATACCATTTAGGTATGTTGAACTTTGGTGCACAAGCTAAAATGAGGCGGCAGTTAACCAAAAAAACGTCTCTAGGGAGGGGAAAAAAGAAATCTTCCTATTTTTATCTTTAATCAACATTTTTAATATGCTGAATGTGAAACATAGCAACAAAAAATAAGACGTCATAAAAAATAATTACAGCAACAACCAAATATTTTAAATATTTGTATTAAGAGCCCAGAAATGAGTAGAAATTTTGTTTAAAAAAAAACATATTTATAGGAGCTACAATAGTAATGACTAAACTTATTTTCAGACTTTATTCTCCTGTTTGTAAATAAAAGTTTCTGCTTAAAACGTGCACACATTAAATAGTCAATCACTTCCAATGACTCTAAATCAGAAATCAAATTTAATGCTTTAAGAAAGCCAAAAAAATAGTTACAGTTTTGCAGCTTTGTGTGCAGAAAAGAGAATAACAGCATTTGTGGTGAGAGAAAAAAAAATCGATCTCCTATTAATTCCCGTTTATTTGGAAGAAAAGCAGTCTGATTGGGATCTGCATTTTTTTAGCACAGAATTTTAAACACAGAATTTTTTTTTACACATTGAATTCCTTCCACTGAATTTTTATGTGATGAAAATTCAGCTGCAAAATAATCCCCTGCAAGAAATTAACCTCCAAAAATTATCCCTGCAAATGTGCTGACCTTTTGGTGAACTCAAGCCAAAGCAATCTGAACTTGAGCATTGAGCATTGAGCATTGAGCATTTTCCAGCTAATGAAATTAGCTCACTTGGTCAGAAAATAAAAGTTTGCCACCGGCCATTTCTTTCGGTTCAAACCAAGAGCCTTGGAAGACAGTGGTGACGAACTAGCTGTGAACGGCTCAGTTATTTCACCCAGTGCGATTAGATGAAAAACTCTAATGGCTGTCTATTAGTAGCTACCTGATGTTTTGTAATCATATCTATTTAACAAGAAAAACTCCTCATTCAGCTTCATTTACCAGTAGTCTGTTGTCACATGACCAAATTAGCTAATTTGATTGGCTCGAAACTGCTTGACTGCATCAAGTTTAGATTGCTTTGGCTTCATATCAACAAATGGTAAACACATTTGTAGTTGAATTTTTTGCAGCTAAATTTTCTGCAGATAAAAATTCAGGAATTCGATGTGTAAAAAAATTCCGTGTTTAAAATACGGTGTACAGAAAAAGGCAGATTCCAATGAGACTTATTTTCTTCCATATGTTTACATAGATTGATTTATGAGTGCTCAGTTTCATTCATTCAAAGCTGAGAGGCTACAAGGTGTCTAAGGAAGAGTGTTTTTCTTTATCCTCCTATTAGGGAGGGTTTGGGATAAAAATAATGGTTCTCATAACAAGCTAGACTATTTCTCAAGGTCTATTTCATAACATGTTACTGTTTTCTCCCACTATTTGTAATTATTTTGAGGAACGATATGTTGAGACCTTCAGAAACTTTTCTGCAGTCTTTAAATTAGTGATAGACAAACTTTGTCGAGGCAGAGCAGCTGAATCACTGATCTCTATTCACTGGATCGCTGATTGCCCGTTTGGAGTATGGGGTTGAATTGAAGTCAAAGGCCGCCATATTGGTACTCCCTTGTTAGAGCGGTCGCAATGTAAACAATATGTGTGCTACATCCAACATCATTTTCAGAGGGACTTAAGACTTTTAAAATAAGAATAAATTCATCACTTTGACACACACTTGCTGTTTCATAGCATAATTAGATTATTTTTATTTATTATAAAAAAGACAGCCACATCACATTTTAGTCATTATGAAGTCGATGGAGTCTCTAAATCATGTAATATAACATATGCAAATCCAAAGCATAAAAATACAAAGTGCTAAATTGATGTAATATATGTATTTATTACATTGTTTTTTTAAAATTACATTTATTATATGGTAATTAGATCTTACATGTAAACAAAAAGAAATTTAATTTAGAACAGCTCTCTAGACAATTAAATTTTTAAAAATGCAGCCTTGATAAGGTAATCAACAGTTGTTGTTGAGCTGCTACTACTGCCTCCAGCTCCTGAAGCACTTCTCCCGGCTCAGTGGAGGAATAGGACGATGATGACGATGCTGTGAGGATGGTAGCCCCCTGGGTTGAAGAGGCTGATGTGGTTGAAGCAGCAGTGGTTCCATCAGCAGGTTTAGCAGTGACAGACGATGCTGGAGAAGGCGTGGAAGCCAGAGGGGGCCGGGAGGAGCCAGCTGGGGATGTCTCAGCATTTGGTAGGGAAGCATCTAGGGTGCTCTCCTCATTTTCACCTGCAGAGGGCTGTGCTTCCCCTCTAGATGCTGAAGATTGCCTGGGAGCATTTTATATATATATATATATATATATATATATATATATATATATATATATATATATATATATATATATATATATGATTGAAACAAACAAATGATTGAGTTGCTTTTTTTCCGTCAATATAACATGTAATGTATTTCAGCACATGACTTTTTCAAATGAGAAATGGAACAAACACAACAAAAACGACAGCGTCATCCACTTAATAAAGAATACATTGACATTTCACAGTAAATTACTTTCTATACCTCTACTTTCTATTTTCTCACATTAGACACAATGTCAATGGCTAATTTAGTCAATGTCTTCGAGTCAGTCCTAGATAGCCAGACTAATGTTACGCTACATATTGGATACATTGGCATGTATTTGGGTTTTCTAGGTTAGTAAATCCACTGACTGTGATATTACCTGTGGAACATCTTCCCACAGCTGGCAAACTGCTTGTTTTTGAATCCAAATGCTACACATGTATGCATTTTTATTGCGTGTCTCTGTGGGAGTGGGGAGTACCAACATGGTGGACGGTGGCTTTACTTTTTTCTGGCAATCAGCAATCCAGTGGATAAATGGAGATCAGTGGGCTGGATAGCATGCCATCTTTATTTGCAAAGAAAATAAAATGCCGTCTGAGTGAATTACCATTGATCTCTTTATTTAACTGGAATACATAGTTGAATACCATTTTTCCCTAGACACAGTTCTACTATGAATGTGTGTCATAGTAGCTAACCTAACCTGACTGAAGACTGCAGAAAATCTGCACGCCCAACGTTTTTTTATTTTATTTATTGCAGATACTAGTTTTACAGTCCAGGACTTCATTGTGTGTTTTAATTCACTTCATTTCTAACATGTTTACAGGTGAGAGACCCCATATCTGTGATGTTTGTGGAAAGGGTTTCACCTTGAAGCAGCTCCTGAGGAACCATCAGCGTCTCCACGCTGATTTGCGTCCGTTCCGCTGCGACCAGTGCGGCAAAAGTTTTTACCGAGCTCATGGCCTGAAGTTGCACCAGAGGGTCCACACTGGTGAGCGATTGTATAACTGCCATTACTGCAACAAAGGCTTCACGATACCAGGTAACCTGCAGCGCCACCTGCGCATTCACACCGGCGAAAAGCCGTACAAATGCAACACGTGCGGCAAAAGCTTCAACCAGGCGGATACGCTGAAAGGCCACCAGCGGTTGCACACGGGGGAGCGTCCCTTCAGCTGCGAGACCTGCGGTAAATCTTTTATCCAGAAAAACGCCTTAAAGATGCACCAGAGGACGGCTCACCTGGACGAGACCAAGCTCACCTGCGTCGCCTGCGGCACGGTGGTGTCTTGCATCGAGTCTCTACGCAAACACATCCAGACACACTCGGCGACCATTCCGTGCAGCTGCTTGCAATGCGAGCAGAACATCTGTTCCATCACCGAGCTGCGCGAGCACCAGCAGCAGCACACGCTGGAGCGGCCTCACAGCTGCGGCATCTGCGGGAAGAGCTTCAAGTCGGCCAGCTACCTGAAGATCCATCTGAAGGCGCACAGCGGCGAGAAGCCGTACGCCTGCGAGATCTGTGGACGTCTGTTCACGCAGCAGAGCAGCCTGAAGTCCCATCAGGTAGATTGTCCTGCAGGATAGGCAGCTATACATGTGGCAGATTAACTCTGAGATGTTTTGTTAATATAAAATGTTTTTTTTTTTTTTTTATGGCTAATGTTTTTCTGGGTCTGGTAACCGATAGATGCTACAAGTTTTATACAAGAATTAAATTCATCTCTTCAATTGAATATTATTATTTAGAAATTAACTCAGAATAAGAGTTTCTTACAGAAAAAATACAAAGTCTATAGATGTTTTATTTCATTAAAGCAGATTTTCTTTAATTTCCTGGTTGCAGAACCTTATGGTTGATCATTGCTGAAGCTGCGTGAGATCTCTGAACTTTTAGGCTATATTCAACATCCTATTCCTCTCCTTCAAAGGTTGTCCATACTGGCGAGAAGCCGTTCAGCTGCGACACGTGTGGGAAATCCTTCGGCAACACGGGCAACCTGAAAAGGCACCAGCGCATCCACACGGGCGAGAAGCCGTTCAGCTGCGACATCTGCGGACGCTGCTTCAACCAGGGCAACAGTCTGAAGGCTCACCAGCAGATCCACACCGGAGAGAAGCAGTTCATATGCGACAAGTGTGGGAAGAGCTTCTCCTACCTGAGGAACCTCAAGGATCACAAGTGTTTCTACGTGTGATACGAATTTGTGACCGAACTTTTCCCAGACTTCGGAACCGCCTTCTGGCCGCCTGGCTTACAGAACAGCAGGTTCTGGGTCCGTTTTGTGTCTTTCTGATTCTGTTTTAGCACAAGTTGGATAAACAAGTTAACAGGAAACACTGTATTTGGTTTTACTTGAGCTGTAAAAGATTTCTTCTGTTAAAAAATAAAAATTGGGAAGATGTTACGTTCACAATGCTGACTCATCAACAGCCCATTCAGAAAAAAAGCCAAACTGTTATTTGTTTTTTACTTTTGCAGCGGTAATCGGTTCCTCAACATGTTTCTAGGCAGCTGGCTGCAGGAAACAGGCGTCTAACTCAGTCTTGAAATAATTCGGTCATTAGCCGAACTCTTCACAAGTAGACTGAACTGTTTTCCTAAGGGACTGGAAGCCCCCGCTTAAGTGTTTTAAAGGTTTTAATTTTCAGATTGATCCTTTAATGTTTTTGTGATCAGTTCTCTAAACATAATATGTGTTGAACCTTTTCCAGGCTGTGGTGAATCTGACGCTCTGTGAAAAAAAACAGTACAATTTCTGACACACCGCGTAAATCTCTGGAAATAGTGACAGTTTTACTATTTTGTTAACATTTACATTGTTGCCATCCTTGCTTTGTCAAAATCTGCTGCTGTTATAAACATTTTTGGCATAAAAACCGGGTTTCCAAATGTATTTCTCTTTTTCTTCATGGTGTCAGAGACTTTTTAGGATCACATTTGAACCGTATCTGAAATTTTAGGTATTCTTACTTGAGTTTCTCTTGTTAGTTACTTTAATTCATACATCATTGGCTTGACCTCTGGCTGCACGGCGGCACAGTTTGTAGCACTGTTGCCTTCAGCAAGAAGGTTCAGGGTCCGATTACTGGCCCAGGGTCTTTTTTCATAAGAGTTTGCATGTTCTCCTCTCACATGCTTGGCTTCTCTCCAGGTACTCCAGCGTCCTCCCACAGTCCAAAAACATGACTGTTAGGTTAATTGGCTCCTCTAAATTATCCTTAGGTGTGTGTGTGAATGGTTTTGTGTCTCTGTGGTGACCTGTCCAGGATGTACCCCACCTCTCGCCCATAGATTGCAAGAGAGGGGCACCAGCACCCCACTGTGAACCTGATGGAATAAGTGGGATGCATGGATGGACTTGACCTTTGTTTAAAGTCTAACTCACCCCAAATCCACTTTTTGTGCAGATAAACTGGGTCCATTTGGTGCTATTTTAATGTTTCCCTGAATATTTCAATGTGAGCTTGTTTAGATCTGCATTATTTGTCTAAAACCAAAAGTTTTAGTACCTCCCTTGTAGTGCTGAATAAGCGCCTTGATGCAAGCATCTCGAAATGAAGATCCAGCCCACAGGGCTCAATGAAGCCCCCCTTAACCTCCAGTGACATGGGGAGTTTAAAAATAAATCCTCCTCAGCATAATAACCAGCGTCCCTCTGCTCAGAGTTAGGCTAGGCTAAGCTAGCAGCAAGTTACTCGTGTCCTGACCAAATCTGTATTGAGCCCCATGGCTTATTTCTATTCTGACCCTTCAAGGTCTGTTGGCACCAACCACTTCAGTGCTTTTTTTCAGACCTAGTCTGGGGTCGTTGTTGTTTTTACACTGAGGTGAGTTACAGGTCCCTTTTTTTTTTTTTTGCTTCTATAGATTTATTAAATCTCTTTTTTTCTGGGGTGAAATGCAAAATCAGGCTTCTGTATTCGACAACAGTTGGGTGTAAAAGATTAAACTATTATAGATTTCCTCACATGCAAATGGTAAAATGAAGGGACTGACATTTATTCAAGTTGGATTGGAACAGTTGAGTTACAAACTAAGAATTCCTCTTTCATGATATTAACAGACTAAGTACAAAACCAAGCTGAGAGAGCTAAATTTCACAAATAAACATAACAGAGGTATAAACAGCAGATAAGTAACAAAAGATTAAAGGAAAAATTACAGTACTTTTTTTTAAAAAA
>NW_015150963.1:129899-130772 GCF_000732505.1 Cyprinodon variegatus | reverse complement strand
CACTGAATTAAACAACTTAATTCCCTCATCAGTCTTCAGGCCTGGTCACCAGCCATTCCGTTGATTCATTGTGTTGAAGCAGGGATGCATGTAAAACCTGCAGGATGGTGACTCTTCAGGACTTTGGCACTACTGCTTTAGGTTTTGCTCCACAACGTGAGCAAAAGGAGAGAGTGTCTTTAAAAACACTTAATGTCTTTGGATAGTTTAGACTCTGAGTGAAAGTTGTTGCCTGTTTCCAGTTTCTTCATGATAGCAAAATAAAAAATGTGAATCTTGAGACTCATATTCTTGCATCATTTAAACTAGATTTTTCAATACCAATACCATACATCCACATAACATATAGAATGGTGCAGAATAAAAGTATGCATTTTACAAAAAAAATTGATCTCACATTGGAGAAATTCATTTAACCCATCCCCTCAGGGAGCAGTGGGCTGCCACTGTGTGGCGCCCTGGGAGCCGTGTGGGGTTAAGGGTCTTGCTTGACCAAGGGTGGAGACTGTGGGGATTGAACCAGGTACTTGCAACCTTCTCAGAGCAGAAGCTTACTGCTCTAAACACCAGGCCATCACCACCCCAAAATAAATAATTCCTTTATCCATTTTGATGGGTCCAAAATATATAAATATTAAACTCTGGTTAGGTTGAAGTTACAGGAGATGGATCTCAGACCAGATCCTAGTATCTCTGCCATGGAGGGAAAATGGCTTTTCTTGGGATTGCATTTCTCAGATTCAAGACAAAAAAAATAATAAACGAAAAAAAAAAAAAAGCCAATCTGGGTTTTATATGTTTTACACTTGTGTAAACAAAATAACAAACAAAATATGTTTACTATATATATATGTATATATATATATATATATA
>NW_015150963.1:113762-128659 GCF_000732505.1 Cyprinodon variegatus | reverse complement strand
ATGTTCATCATATTAATATTTATTTGCCAAATATTTGCGAGAACATATATTTCATCCAGTTTGAGTTCAGTTAAAATAATGTTTAATCTGAATATTTCAATCTAACTGGAAGATAATTTTTAAATTTGTTTTGGTCTTTTAAGGGGTTGTGAGGTAAGAGATTGTTGTAATATTATCTCTTAGTCGTCTTTCATGTTATTAAAATGAGATTTAAGGCGCCTCCTATTCATTCTGACAGCAGCTGCCTGAACTGTGATCTGATCCAAGATGGCCGCCCTCTAGGCATGTCGGCCAGCGTCCAATGAGGCTTCTACATATATAATGTCTATGAGCTCAACAGCCACATGGAGGTTGCTAATGTTAACCAAGGTTAGCAATAGCATTAGCAGATCTGGTAAAAGGTATAATTGAAGGTTGGAACGAGAGCAGGCCACCTACTGGCCTGGGGGAGTTAAACCTTTTACCTGTCTCGGGAAAATTATCGCCCTAAAGTTAAAACAAAATTTAAACAGGAACCATTCTTTTGTTGCGTTCACAGACAAATCTTTCTGGCGGCTGCAGATGGCCCGAGAGCCACACTTTGGACAACAATCACAGCACTGATTTAAAATCAACATATACAAATCAATACCACACACTTATTACAATCTGTTTGTAAAACCACTTTTGAAATCCTTAAAAATAAACAGTAGTGATGTGACAACATGTAAGCACCTTAAAGAGGTACAAACACTTACAACCCCCGGCAAAAGTTCTGGAATCCCCGGCGTCGGAGGATGTTCATTCAGTTGTTTAATTTTGTAGAAAAAATACAGATCTCAGACATGACGCCAAACTAAAATCATTGCAAATGGCTGGCTTAAAGAAACACTAAATTAAATCAAGAAAAAAAAGTGTGGTAATTAGTAACAATTACTTTTTTAGACCAAGCAGGGGAAAAAAAATATGGAATCACTCAATTCTGAGGACATAATTATGGTATTACACCGTAAATTTATATCCCCAAAACTAACAACTGCATCAAAAGGGACCTGCTTGTTAATCTGCATCAAAGAAGGAGGAATCACACTTTGAAGAGCTGCTGCACCTAGAGCAGTAGATGTCAGTTCAAACACAGAATAGGATTATGAAACTCTTAAAAGAGGGTAAATCATCACGCAATGTTGCAAAAGATGTTGGTTGTTCACATTCAGCTGTCTCTAAAATCTGGACAAACAACATGGGAAGTTTGTTAAAGGCAAACATACTGGTAGACCAAGGAAGATATCAAAGCATGAAGGCAGAAAACTTAAAGCAATATGTTTAAAAAAACAAAAATGCACAACAAAACAAACAAGAATCGAATGGGAGGAAACTGGAATCAATGTCTGTGACCAAACTGCAAGAAACCACCTAAAAGAAAGCTAAACGAAAGCCATCATTAACGCCTCAACAGAAAAAAAACAAGGTTGCAATGGGCTAAGCAATCATGGACTATGGATGACTGGAAGAAAGTCGTATTCAGTGATGAATCTGGAATCTGCATTGGGCAAGAGGATGATTCTGACATTTTTATTCTGGTGCCGTTCCACTTAGACTTATAAAGATGACTGCCTGAAGATTTCAAGCAAATTTCCACAGTCATTGATGCTATGGGGCTGCATGTCAGTTAAAGCCACTGGGGAGATGGCTGTAATTACATCTTCAACAAATGCACAAGTTTACCTTTTGATTTGATTGTGGACACTTTTCTTATCCCATCAGTTGAAAGGATGTTTAGTGATGATGAAGTCATTTTCAATATGATGATGCATTTTGTTATAGAGCGAAAACTGTGAAAAATAGTGATGGTGAGATGAAGCCTCACGAAACATTGAATCGTTTTGCCAAATTGCTTCAACGATCCCCGCAGTTCATGAAGCTTCATCTAAACATGTCACCACCTACTGGTGAAGGGCAGAACTACGGTTAGAAATATAATCTGCGATTTTTTTGCAGTTGTTCTTCTTGTATTTTTTCCCCGTTTAAGTTCGTTTGAAATTGATAATGATTTGTCTGTATAATAAAATGTTTCGTAAGTTTGTTTGTGTGTAAAAGGTCTTAGAAGAGAAAAATAATTTGAGGTTCCCTGTTTTTCTGCCATTTTAGTTAAATAAGCTCAAGCAGACAGTGAAAGTGCAAATTATGATTTCTAATTCTAATTTGGTAGTATTTTTACCCAATCTATATTTATACTAGGGCAAAACAATAAAAATGAGTAACTTTAGCCCAAATACTTGCGGAATATTTTTGCAACTTTCAAAAGTCTGAGGTAAGTGCAGAAGCAACAAACTCAGAAGTAGATGTCTACCTCTTACAGCTGAAGTCACTAGCAAGGTGGCAACTCTTGAGGAAGTAATAAGGTACTACTTAAAACCCATTACATTTGTAACCAGTGGCTCGCTCAGATTTTGATCATTACATTGTTTAATCTAACCAAACTAGTTTTAATCAACTAGATTAGTTGTTTTTCCAACCAATCTATTCTCAGTTTGTATCCAAACTCTATTCAACTACAAACTCCCACACCTGATTGAACACAGAGGCTGTTTAAATGCCTGCAGAAGTTCCGGGCGAGCTGAACCACTTCCTGAAGCAGTAGGGTAGCGAGGCTTCGGACGTCATCTATTTTGACTCCTCCCCCAAATGAAACAAGCCTCAACACACACCTCGCGGAAACGCCCCCTTTGAAGCCTCGCCTCATCTCACAACATCACTAGTGAAAACATTCCTTGAAAAAAAGACACATAAGGTTTATGTTATGGCCTGCGAATAGTCTGGATCTTAATCCAATTGAAAATCTTTGGTGGAAGTTGAATAAAATGCCTCATGACAAGGATCCAACCTGAAAAAGCTGATCTGGCAACAGCAATCAGAGTAAGTTGGAGCCAGATTAATGAAGGGTACTGTTTAACTCATTAAGTCCATACCTCAGAGACTACAAGCCATTATAAAAGCCAGAGGTGTTGTGATGTGTTGGAGTGACTTTTGTTTCTCATGATTCCATAATTCTTTCCTCAGAATTGAGTGATTCAGTATTTTTGTCCTCTGCTGGGTCTAAAAAAGTAACTGTTACTGACTACCACATTTTCTTTTTATTTCTGTTAAAGCCAGACAGTTGCCATTCGAAATGACTTTCTTTAGTGTCATGTCTGTGATCTGCTTTTTTTCTAAAAAAATTAAACAATCAACATCCGCTGAAGCCAGGGATTCCATAATTTTTGCCAGGGGTTGAACAAACTATGTTTTGCACAGACATTTTGGATTTTTTTCTTTGGCCCATGCAATGTAAATTCTAATGATAAGTGCAGACAAATAAGGAAGAGGGCGTACGGAAAGTTTGGACCACTTCATAGGTGACAGAAGGCGGCAGCAATGAGAGAAGGTGCGAGCACGCTCAGCAGTTCTAGAGGAAGCAAAGCAGGGCATCGTGCAGCAGCTGCAGCACAGTAATCCAGTAAGAAGCGCGGTGACTGTGGGGGAGGAGGGCGCTCAGTCCTGGAGGGGGAGTAACAGGCGGGCTTATCGCTCACTTTTTCTCTGTGCACGGTGACCCAGTTGCATAGGTAGAATATACTGCTATATGTGCAATTCCACAAATTATCTGAGAGGTAGATGCTTTTCAATCCTTTTAGAGGGTCCAGAGTCTCTTTCTGCAGGGACCTAAGCTGGTTTGACTTTAGGCTTAGCTCCTGGAGGTCTTTAAGCCCTTGAAAGACCCCAGGATCCAGGTGGGCCAGCTTATTTCCATCCAGGTTCAGTTCTTTTAGCTTAGTTAGTGGTTCAAAGAGCTCCGGATGTAAGCTCTCCAGGCTGTTGCTCTGCAGCAGAAGAGTGCGGAGCTTGCCGAGGTTCTGGAAGGCGTTGCAATAAACACTCTGAAGCGGATTGAAGCTCATTCGCAGATTTTTAAGTTTCTTCAGCCCTTCAAAGCTGTGGAAAGACAGCTTAGTGAGGTTATTGTTGCCCATATCTAGTGTTGCAAGTTTTCCAAGAGTGGTGAACAAGTTAGAGGGGAGTTTAACAATCTGGTTTCTATCCAATTTTAACTCTTTTAACCCAGAAAGATCCCTGAACTGGTCAGGATGTAGAGATGAAAGCTGGTTGTTGGAGAGGCTCACTGTGGTTGCTCTCATTAATCCATGGAAGACTGATGGGTGGAGGGAACTGATGTGGTTATCATCCAGGTGCAGCTCTTTGAGGGCCTGCAGCTTGTGAAAAAGGCCCTCAGGAAGTTGCTTTAGATGGTTGTGAGCCAGTTGAAGGTTCTGCAGAGACATGAGGTTGGTGAACAGGGCAGGATGGAGTTCCAGGATGTGGTTATGAGACAACTCTAAGTCTTGTAGTTTGACTAGCGTGTGAAAAACCCCAGACGGGAGTGTGGAGATGTTGTTTCCATCCAGCCGCAGCTCTGACAGATTGATTAAGTTTCTGAAAACATCAGGGGGAAGTTCTGTCAGTCGGTTCATGTACAGATCCAGAAGGTTGAGGTTGACCAGGTCTCTAAAAACATCAGAAGGAAGAGAAGATAGAAAGTTTTGACTGAGATCCAGCTCGCTCAGATTAACCAGACCTGAGAGGGAGCTCTCCGGGAGACTGGTCAGGTTGTTTCTTTTCAAGCAGAGATGAAGCAGCTGAGTCAGTGAGGGGAAGCCGTCTGCTGGAAGGGTGAACAAATGGTTTAGCCCCAAATTCAGAAGCTGAAGCTTCTTTAAATCCCTCAGCGCCTCCGATGGAACAGCCTGCAGCCGGTTACCACTCAGATCAAGATGTTTAAGACCCACTGCTCCTCTGAAAGTGGCTTCTCCAACTTGTATGATCTGGTTGTTAGACAGAACAAGCTTCTCCAGTCTCTTGGATTTCATGAAGACGCCACCCTCTATTTGCCTTAAACTGTTAAAGTCCAGACAGAGCTCAGTGAGTCCGAGGGCTCCATCCAGCACCCCCTCCTGCAGCGTTTCGATCTGGTTGTGGCTCAGAAGCAGCGTCTTTAGACTAGCTAAGTCGCTGAGGAATCCTTCTGTTAGATGCTTGATCCGGTTCTTACTCAGATCCAAGAAGACAAGAGAGGGACAGTTTAGGAACTGCCCCCAATGCAGTGATGTCAGAGCGTTGTCACGAAGGAGCAGCCTTGTTAACTGGGTCATACTGGGCCAAACTGGGTTGAGTTTTAGAAAGCTACAAAGCTGGTTCTGTCTGAGGTCCAGGACCTAAAGTTGCACAGGAAGCAGGTTAGAGATGTTTTTAACACCTAGATACACATTTCTACATTTCTTACTCATGATGTTGGAATAAACAGACTGTTGTGATCTACAGCTGTGGTGAAACGTTTGCCCTTATTTTTAAAAAGTATTGTGCACATCAAGCCAAATGTCTGCTTAAAGAATTTCAGTGAAGTGAGTTTTATTCCAAAAAACAAACAAACAAACATTTTCTCTGCATTTCTATACATCTAACCATTGAGTTTTATATCCACAGTAGATATGAAGGTGTGAAAGTCTCTTTAGCCTCCCTGAAGTAGTTTTCATTGGAACCGGCTGCTGCTGCATTTACAGCTGCATGTCTTTTTTTGGGTGTCTCTACAAGACTCTTTTTTCAAAAACATCTCGCCCTGTTAGATTGGAAAAATTTTCCATCATTGTCATGCAATCTTGATTTGATTCTGGTCTGGACTTTGACTAGGCCATTCTAACATGTATTCCATCTATAGGGTTGCTGTCTGTATGGTGTGACTAGAAGAAAGGGTTTTGGTCTCTTCCATCAGTTAATAAACCTTTCATTTTACCAAGAAGATCTCCTTCAAGTTAAAAAAAATATATTTTTTTAAGGGATCCCAGACCTTGATCCCTTAAATATGCTCACCAGAGCAGAGCAGCTGGCACAAATGCACCCGCATCGACAGTAAGGGCAAAACTTTTGTACAGGCTGTGCGGGTGACGCAGTGCTTAGTGTTTAGTCCTCGATGTGACCGACCCGGGTTAGAAACCAACCTGTGGTCCTTTGCCACATGTCTCTCCCCCTCTCTCATACCATCATTTCCTGTCAGCCTACTGTCAGAAAAACAGTGCATTAAAAACTAAAAAAAAAACAACCTTTGTACATAGTAGAAGAGCAAGAAGAAAGGTACTTCTTTGCAACTACAAACATCCTAAAACTCTCCAGGAAGAACAACGTGGACTGCAGGAGATTGGAAATCCTCCTGATCGTTTTGGAAAGGATAAGGGAACAAACGGGACCCAACAATAAAGAAACCTGATCTAAACCAAGTGTGACTAGAATTGCTCCTAGTTCTGCTGAAGAACACTACTATGCATAAAGAGTTAGGTCAAATTCTCAGCCTCGACATGGACAGTTTGGTGATTATCTTGAGGATTTTCATCATGTTGGACCCTGAAGTGTAAAGTAATTAAATGACTCAGAAGATTTAAAAAGAAGGGAAGTAGGGAAACAAAAAACAGCAAAGTTTGATGTACTTTGAGCCCCAAGTCAGGTTTTGATCACATCCAGCACGTCAGAGAGAACAGCTTTAGTTATAAAGAACCAACTCTAGAAAGTCTAAAAAACACCAGAAAGCGTTTCACTGCCTAGACCTTTTGCCACTGCAGTATGTGTGTCAGCTAGTTTCAGAAGGTTTTGCTTTCTATGCTTGTACAGAGAATCCGGCTGCAGCCTTTAACCAACAAGCCACAATAACCTGCATTCATCACGAAAACAGAGTGCAGCTCTGTACCTGCAGTTCGTTCAGCCCGTGTTCAGGTATCTCCTTGATCTTGTTGTGCGAGATGAACAACTGCAATGTTCCTGCTGGCAGTGGGGGTATCTGGCTCAGTCCTTTACCATGACATGTAACAGTGGTTTGGTTCTCAGAGCATTGGCAGCGGGCCGGGCAGAGGTCCGACGCCCAGGCCAGCAGGCCCAGAGAGGCCAGAGTTAGAGCTGCCAGCATCATCAGCTGCAGCAATGCACATCCAAACATCTAAATACAAAAAAAGTCATTGAAAAAAACATTTATTAAAGTCTTCTTTCACTTTTTAACACACATATATATTCATATATATACATATAAAATATACATATATATACATACAGATTTATATATGTACATATATGTATATATATGTGTATATATATATATATATATATATATGTTTGAAATACAGAGAGTTTCAGCATTTATGTGTATGCTAATATTTTTATGTGTATAACATCAATGTGAGTTCATTTTTAAATAGTTTTAAATCCAATCTTACCTCTTACTTGAAAACAGTGCTGCCTTTAAGCTGAGTTCTGGTAAAACCGGACCCGACTGATCTTCCTAGATGACTGAAGAGTTTTGCTCTGCAGGTGCGGAAGAAGAAACTACAGAAAATATTCTCTGTGGGTTTTTTTTTCAGTTTCTTTGTCCTGCAGATGCATCTGTGTCTCTCAAAAAAAAAAAAAAATACTAAGAGAAAAAAGGAGGTAGAAAAAAATCCAATTCACGACATTTTAAAATAATAGAAATAAAGGGGAAAACATATTTTCTAAAGTTTTTTTTTTTACTGCCACACTAACATCAAAGAAACTGACTGAATCCCAGAAAGAGTAAAACATCTGTGCCCTCTGCACAGCATCATGCAGCATCAGTGAAGAGAAAAGGAGACTCCTGGTGGTCACCTCCAGAACTCTTTTAAAATGGTTCTGGCATCACTTTCTCCCTATTATCAAATGTACAACATTCACAGGGTTTATCCTGCCAAACACTACCTGAAAAATTTAAGTCTGGCGTTATTGTGAACTGCACTTCATGTGATCTTTCTTAGTTTCTTCATGTAGTGTCCACACTCTAAAACCTTCTAGCAACATTTCTGTTACAATGTGGATTCAAATATTTTAGATTTTCAGCTGCTGTAGGAAAATACATTCTGTTTGGTTTTCAGCTGTAGAGTAAAATGGGCTGCACCCGTTTTGCATGTGATAAACCATTAAATGGCCATTATTAGTGGAAGCGGCTGCTTAAGAGCATCCAAAGATTTTCTTTATCAATCTTTTAGTTATCCTACAGAAATTCCACTTACATAAATTTAAATGTCCAAAGAAAAAGCCACGCCTTAATGCTTTTTTTAAATGTGAACTTAGACAAAAGTGAAACCTTGACTCACAAACAGAAAAACAACAACAAATTAATTTGTTTTTAACTTTCAGTTCTGAACAGCTTATTATCATAGAAAATATATATCTATATATACTGGCATTTATGTTTTGTTTGTTTTTCTGTCCCTCTTGCTATGGTATATACATGTTCTTGTCTGCTAAGGCACATCCCCTGACACATTTGTACTCTTCAATCGGATGTTCTTTAATTTAAATAAAATGTTTGAAAAAAATTTATAGATTTCTGACAACTATCTGGTCTAAATCACATGATCTGTGATTATTCATTTCGTAATTCTTTCAGTGAGCTCCATTCCTCTCTACATGTGCACATCTGTGGATTCATATGGATTTGAACCAACTACAACAGTTGGGAAAATAAATATACAAGTACAATCCCCAGATGCCTGAAGTCGCTGCATTGATCTGTACAAGATGAACAACGAGCTATAGCCACGTAGAAACAACTAGGGATTTTCATTAAAAAAAAGGAGACACTTTCTATGTTCTAGAGAATACACTTTTTTGGTGCAAAATGAATCAATATCAGAGTAAAAGCATAAAGAAAAAAACTGTAAATAGTTTGCTTTTTTGGGCATAAAGGCCACACATTACTCCATAAGCAACAACAAAAAGCTTAAATAAAGACTTGGATTTCTGGACAAATATCCAGTAGTCTGATGAAACTTAGATTAAATAAATAAATAGATAAATGTGGCTTGCACTGCAACAAAATGTGACATAAATTGGATGCCACATAATTTTCTGTGTGTGTTTTGCTGCTGGAGGAAGTGGTGCATTTTGCAAAATAGATGTTCCCTTAAGAAAATAACTTTAAAATGTAAATGTACTGAGAGATATCCCAAAACCTCAAGTAACGGTTTGGTGCCAACTGAGCAATGACCCTTATAATGCACACTGGTTTGTCATTAAATGACTTAAGGAACAGAGGCCATTGCAAAGTTCTGATCTTAATACTATAGAAAGCATATGGGTAAGAGCTAAAGGCCTGACTGGGAAACGTCTCCCAGCTCTTTACAAATGAAAATAAAATGATTTACTTAACAATTCCTGGTGTGCTTGGGTAACCGTTTTTGTCCATACTTGACCACCTGCTCTGGGTTTTGTGTATTTTTGTCTATTTGTATTCTAACTATGTGATAATCTGCAGATAAATTCTCTGCTTGCAATATTGTTTGGTTTGCTTTTTCACTCCAAACCACTGATCTCTATTTATTCACTGAAATGCTGATTGCCTGAAAAAAGTGAAGCCACCGGCCAGCATGTTGGTACTCCCCACTTCCACGGAGATGTGCAGTTAAAATGCCTTCATGTGTAGCATTTGGCTGCAAAAACAAGCAGTTTGCCAGCTGTGGGAAGACGTTCCACAGGTAATTTCACAGTCAGTGGATATACTAACAAAGAAAAATCCATATATACACCAATGTATCCTACAGTATAGTATGTAGGCCAACATTATTCTGGCTATCTAGGACTGACTGGAAGACATTGTCTGAGTTAGTCATTGACATTGTGTCTAATGTTAGAAAATAGAAAGTCATTCACTGTGAAATGTCAATGTAGTAATTCTTTATTAAGTGGGTGACGCTGTCGTTTTTGTAGTGTTTGTTGCATTTGTCATTTGAAAAAGTCATGAAATATATTGCATGTTATATTGTTGAAAAAAAGCAACTCAAACATTTTTAAAGGCTGATGTACAGACACAGCATAAAGGTATATTGCTTCATTCATGCACAATTAGCAAATAGGAAAATACTATAGCATTAGCAGACATGTACTTGTAATTCAGTCTTGATGTAAATTAAATGTAATATAACAACAATAATGTCATCAATACATGTATATTACATGTGCATCAGCAATTTAGCACTTTTGGCACTTCAGTATTATTATGCTAAATTACCATTCATTTTTTCTAATACTGAGTATTTAATGTGATATGCCTATTTTTTATTTTAGAAGTTAAAGTAATCTAGTTATGCTATGAAACAGCAAGTATGTGTCAAAGTGATGAATTTATCTTTATTTTAAAAGTCTTAAGTCCCCCTGAAAATTAGAAAATCCTCACTGTTTGATGCTGTAGCGCACATACTGTTTATATTGAGACCGGTCTAACTAGGGAGTACCAATATGGCGGCCAGTGGATCCACTTCAACCCCCTACTACCAATTGGCAATCAGCAATCCAGTGAATAAATAGAGATCGGTGCTCTAAACTGGATGCTATACTAGTCTATCTTGAAAAATGCTATATTCTCACCTACCAGTAGAGGGCACAGGTGTTTTACTCTTACTGGGATTCACTCAGTTTCTTTGATGTTAGTGTTATTTCTATGATTATTTTAAAATAGTGATAATTTTCTCCATTTTATCCAGCTGTTTGCCTCTTGTTTGTTTTATCACTTTGGAATGAAGAAATTATTATTATTATTTTATTTTTTTTACATATAAAACACAAGCTGCCAAGTTCTCACTAAAGTGAGGAACATTTGTGTTTTTCAGTTTCTGCTACACTTATTTTAAAATCCCTGATGAATGACATCAGGAGCTATCTAAATGGACTGCAGGAACAGGCAACGGGTGTACAGTAGGTCAAACCGGCTGTAATCCCTTCCAGATTACAGGTCAGGGCATCGTCAGAGCAACTGCAGCGAGGATTGGCAGAGACAGCACCTATTATCACCAGCTTATTGGGGTTGAGCTCAGTAGGCCTGTGTTCTCAGCCTAGAACATTTGTTTGCATTATTCTAAGCTAAAGATGTGTCCTGGAGAGGTGGTTCTAGACCAAATTTAGCACAGGAAGCAGGGTGGGGCCATTTTTTATTTTCATGGGGGAAACTTAACGAAAGGATGAAACAAACAGGGCAATGGATCATTGTTTGAAGAGAACCAGCTCTGGAAACCTCAGATATAATAGAAGAAAACCTTAATATGACTTAAGCTAAAAGTGCAACATCTTAATTCTCCCATCATTGTTAGAATAAAACTGTTCCAAGGAAGTTATCATTTACTGTCTATATATATGTGTGTGGCTGTTATTTGTTTATTATAAAATCTATTATTATGTCTTCACTACAGGGGCCTGGACCAGTTCTTCAGAGCCGCTGACCCCTGTTGGCCCCTGTTTAGAACCTCCCATGCCAACTAGAACAGTGAGCCATGTAGTGTATGCTTTGGTTTCCTTTATATCTGCTGTGGTTTGTAGTTGGATCCATTCCTGCTGATGTGTTCCGATTTGCACAAATCTGACGGCTTTCTACATTTAGAAATGAGTGTAAAGACCAATAGGAACAGACCACCACATCCTCGTCTTTTCTAAATCCCATTAAAGTATCGACAGGTTCAGGCTTTTTCCTTTTAATTAGTTTATTCACAGATGACCGGACCGTGATGCAGATGATGTTCTCAGAAACACTGTGTTCAAACTCGGTGGCTGAAACTCTGCAGTTGATTTTTACGGCATCGATCCTGCAGCCGTTACGACAGCAGAGCTCTGCCCCGCTGCATGTTGTCCCACCATCCTCTGCTCCCTTCAGTCTGCGGGGCTCTCAGGAATAACTGGGAAGTGTGCGGCTACTGAGGAGCGATGAGGCCTTGGATACGCTCCAACATGTTCACTTCTGTCCAGGTAAGATCTTTTTTTGCTATAATAAATCTAATCAAGCTCAATATTCTCATCTCTCCTAATTGTTCTGAAAGCTTTACTGAAGGATCTCCAGATGAGTTTATTAGATTCCAAATTCTTTATCTAATTAAAGAATTACAATATCTTAGTAATCGAGCAAGGCATGAAGTTTAAATACATCAGCCAACAACAGAGATTTATCATTTAGTTTCTGTATTATTAGATTATTCTTATTCTGGGTGATTGATTAAATTTAATGCATAACCGATGAACCATGGACAGGCTTGAGGTCAGGCGCTTAAAATGATATTCTGCTTTAGTCACTTCTAATCCAGTTTGGCTCCGTGTTTGAGATAACTGTGTCTGTACTTTGAAAAATAAAAAAACACTTCCCGGATTGAATTTAATTCCATCAGAGTCTCTGTTTCAATAATTTCTCTTTGAGTTTAAATTTGATAAACCTTTTCAGATTGCTACAGTACCACATTAAATCAGCAGGTGTTTGTGTATACCCTTTTCTCCTAATGGTTGCATTCTTGCATTTATTATAAAAAAGAAAATAATCTATGAGAGTAAATTATGTACTTGTATTTAGGCGTCATATTGTAAAAATAGTTTTAAATGTTTAAGGTACTTTTTTTTTTCTAGCAGTGGGTATAAACTATGTTAAACTGTCAGAAGTTGGGGAAATTACCAGAAATAAACTTTTTTTTTTTCCTTTCAGCTAAATATAATTAATTAGGGATGTACATTTTAAGAGAGTAGAAATTTGGGCCGATATCCATGGCAGACCTAGCCAAAAATAGTACCTCATTTTTTAAAATAATGGGAATCAGGTTTTCTAAGCATGCAAACTGTTTTTAGAAACATCTGCAATGAATTCCAGAAATGGGAACGTGAAAGTCCAGTTGTTCAATATTCTTGCTTCTGATTATACCACTATCATCTGTGATATCAGGTGGAAGAGATTGATGCTGACTTTTATGTGGCCTTAAGACCAGCTCAAGAACAAAGTATAGGGAGCTTCATGGGTTGGCTTTCATGGCCCACCAGCTGCAGCCAAGCCATACTGTAGAGTGCAATAAAAGCATCAGATGCAGCTGTGGAAAGCAGTCAACCACTGGATTCTTGGATGGTGGAGGTGGGTTATCCAGAGTGATGAACTCTGCTTCTCTATATGACAAACTCATAAGTCTGGGTTTGGTGCTAGCCAGGAGAACTGGATGCCTTGGTACCTTAGTTCCAGTGAAAGGGATTCTACAAGCTTAAACAGAAGACAATTTGGACAATTCCTTGCCACACCTTTCTGGGAACAGTTTGGATACACCCAGTTTCCTCCTCCATCATAACTGCATAAAGTAAGGCTGGTAGAGACATGAATGAGAAAGTTAGGTGTGGATGTGTTTGACTGGCCTGCAGAAAGCCCTGACCTCAATCTGATAGGACAAGTAGTCAAAAATTCAATTACCACACTCAAACATGTCTTCTGTCATGGTTGATGAATTCAACACGTTAGTTATGCATATTAATTGTTTATTGATTCACTCAAACTGTGTTTTAGTTTATTGGCCCTCTGTTTTGATCCCCATTGGTTGTGTCTGTTATAAATTTAGTGCCATAACCTTTGCTAATTTGTTGATTTGTTTACATTTACCCCAATAGTGACTTTCTTTCACATTGTTCTATTGCATTTTGATGTATTTGAATCCATACATAGGCCTATATCTAAAAATGTAACATGAATTAGATTATGAAATTAAATGCATTTCTTTATCAACTCGGTCAGTGTATGTTTTGGATAAATAAATCAATTGATATTCAAAAGAGTGGAATTCCAACCTTCAGGATTATTCTAATGCAGATTTCATTTAGCTTCCACCGTTAAAATCGGAAACTCGCGCGTCCGAGCATCAATTAAACGCAACAATAGCTTTCCATGCCGTCTGTCCAATTTTCTGCGCGGCACCTGAAGGCACCGGGAGTGAAGCAGCAGCCCTGCCTGTTGTTGCTGACGTCCCTCCCTCCCTCCCTCATTGTCACCGAGGCTCTTCAAAGCTGGGCATAGGAAGGTTCCGTTTTCATTCGTCTTTTTTTTTAACCATCTTATAGCAACAAATAATGTTTTTGACACCGCCTGGACACAGAGTTCCCACTCCGACGTGTTTTATTTCACCGCGACAATGAGAAGAGCCACAGGGCGGGTTGGACCGCAGAGAGGAGCCAGGGAAAGGACTGAGTGAGAGGCGGCCGCTTTCCTTTCTAACACCCGCAGTTGGTCAATGATTTACATCCCGAGGCCGTGGCTGTCCGCCGACTTCCAGAAACTGTGTCTCAGCCGGGTTTGGTTCTATTTAACGGGCTAATTTATCGGAGCTCATTAAACCCCCCATTAGCTAGCTAACGGTGGGCACCAACTGCCGGTTTTTGCACCTGAATCAGCCTCCTGTAAGTTTTTTTATTTTAACCTCAGCGGTTGTTCGTCCTCGTCGCTTCAGCATGATGCAGCTGAATGTAAACCGATGATCAGCAGGATTTGCCGGGTTCTAGAGCAATGATCCGGTAGGGTCTGTGAGGGGGGGTTCAGGGGGGGAGGAAAGTGGAAAGCTAATTTAGAAGCAGGGGGTGGTGATTTTCTCTGGAATATGAGGTGGACGTGGATGATACCGGTTTGTTTTTAACGCATCACTTTAATCTGGATCACCGTCTGGGTGACCTGCGCTGCCTTCACGGACTGTAGGAATGAGGATTGCAAAGGACTGAAGCTGTCCTCCTGCTTCTCTTCTCCAAGCTTGGCTGGATTTTTTTTCTCTCCGTTTTAAGCAAGTTGGGAAAAATAAACTCTGCACGCTTTTTTATTTATCACCTGGAGGACTCACTCAGGGAGGAACAATGTCTTTACGCACAGCACTGCCTGGAAACGAGCGGAACCAGGACCATGTAAGTAAATGAAAACACAGGCGGTTTGATAATCTGTGTCACCTTTAGAGGCTGCCAGGGGCGCCCCTAAGGGAGGGCTAAAGGGGGGGACCAATAACTCTCCTCTAAATCAGGGGTAACCAATTAGAAATTAGCGGGGTCCGAAAGAAAATCAACAACCAGTA
>NW_015150963.1:93225-113267 GCF_000732505.1 Cyprinodon variegatus | reverse complement strand
TATGCTGCCCTGCAAGGTTTTAAACCTAAGTTTGAATTGTGTCAAAGCCATTCTAAAGCACATATCAAGGTGCTTATTTTAAGCCTGGATCCATATTTATTTTTAATTATGTTCATGATGGAGAATCCTGCTTCACAGCAGCAGGTTGAGCCAAACATACTATAAATGTGCAGGGTCATCTTTGAGCACCATTTCACTTTTCTTTCACCAGTTCACTGCAGTTCTTCCAGCAGTCCACATTTTCTCTGCTCTCTTTTTCTCATCGTCTTCTCCTTCTTTCCCATCGCCCGACTTGCCCCAGGTTTGCCTGCTGTGTCTAAAAGAAGCAGCAGCAGCAGCAACCCAGACTGACAGCATCTCATTGGCTAATTTGCATCATGTGTAGCCGGGTCCCGGAAACTCTGGAGGGCTTTACCTTACAAACAGGAGAAGCGGTGCTAGTGAAATTAGACACTGTTGTCGGACAACATTCGGTAACTTATAAATGTTTTAAATCAGGTTTGGGTCCAGATTAGCCAGCAGCTGGGTCCAGATCTGGACCACGGTCCGCTAATCCTTGACCTCTGCTCTAAATTATTCTTCTGCAGGCTTGACAGACAAACTTATACTAGCATCCAGTTAAATAGAACATCATAAAAAAATGTTTTTATTGCAGCTTAACTATTATAACCTGAATACATTTTCTTATAAAGCTATTGCACAAGCATGACAGTAACGGTCTTCTTAGTGTTACTACTTCAAACTTTTATACCTAAACTTTAAAAGAATAATAATTTAACGAGACAAATGAAAAATGTTTACATTTTAAATCCAGATGCATCAATTTGTGATTAGCTGCAAATGTTGCACAAAAAATAGCCACTTTAATTTTAGGATTTGAAATAAAGAAAAATACAAAACTATCACTAAAAATGAACATTTTATGGTATCAATTTTTATTTCTGCAAATATGGTTTCCACCCCAAAATGTATGAGCATTTGAAAATATTTACTGGTACTTTTAGTGTCATTCTTTTGAGAAGTTCAATTGAAAATGGAAAATAAACAGAGAAAACCTCCATTTGTTATTTATAAATACTATAAATGTTACTATTTTTTTGTAACTAAAGTTTTTAAGGGTCATTGTGGACGTCAAAGGGGGCTGTTTTCATCTCCAGTGCTGCAGGTTGCAGAGCAATAGCCACAAATTAACAGGGAGGACTTCTTAGCTGACACCTGCCTGTCTGAGAGTCATCGTCCTTACAAATGAGGCTTAATGCTGGTGGAGGGCTGTACATGAAGATAATGGAAAGTTTGATAGAAGGTAGAGATGTGATTAAAAACAAGCACTGGGATTAACTGCAGTCTTTAGAGGATTATGAAGCAAAGTGTATTCTAGAGGTTTTGGCTGACTGCTAGAGTCAGTTCCAAACAGAACCATCTAGGACATGGACTTGAACTGTTAGCTGCTGAACCAGAGACATAAGAAGTATCTTACCCAGAGAGAAAAAATACTGCTTGGTGTGTTTGATGGTGTGTTTCCTGAGTTAGGGAGTCGGATCATCTGTACATGCTGCTCTGCTGAGGTCTAAAGGCAATGCAGAGATCTACCAAGAGACCTTAGAGCAGGCGTGTCCAGTCAGTCCTAGAGGCCCACTGTCCTGCAGGTTTAAGAGGTTTCTCTGCTTCAAAACAGCTGATTCTGATGATTGAAGTTCTGCTAAAGCCTGTTAATCAGCTATCAATGGAAATCAGCTGTGCTAAAGCAGGGAAACCTCTAAAACCTGCAGGACAGCGGCCCTCCTGGACCGATTTTGAATATGCCTACCTTAGAGCCATTAATATCCACTTCTTTTGACATGCTTTATTGAAATGCTGCTCTCATCGTGCAATAGGACTTGACCCTGTCCACACTGCCAATGGTACCAAAGACTGATCTATGGGCCATGATGGTTCTGTGCTTCTGTGGATTGATGACCGGACTGATCTGAACCCTGCAGTGAATCTATTTTGTATTTTTATGGGAAAAATTAGAGAATAGAACCAATAATACCAATGACCAGTAAACTGAACACCTCATCAGAACCACCATGCATTAAGTATTGTTAGAGTAACTGTGCAGATGGTTGAAATTACTCAACCTTTTGCATTAATGATCCCTTTTTCTTATTTAAATTTACTGAGATACTGAATTTAAGGTCTCATCATCTATAAATCCTGATCATCTAAACTAACAGGATCAGACCCTTCAAACACACCACTAATCTGTATAACTAATCTGTAAAAGATTCATATTGATAAAAAAATTATGCTTGATTTGCTGCAATAAATGCGATCAAAATTCTTATTTATTAAAATCCACCTGTGTGTGATAAATAGTTTTATCTGAAACTAACGTAACATTTAAATGGAGCCGTGCTTGTGTTCGGATTAAAGAAAGAGACGACTGCAGTCATTTAAGAAGCTGAAACTCTGGGCTGATTTTTCTGTTCCTCATTGCACTAAAAAATGTTTTGAGTTAAAATCACAAATACATCACTCCATTCTAGCAAAAATAATCCCATAAAACCTTCTGTTAGCTCACTTATAATGTTGTTCATCACAGTATATATTTTCATCACTGAAAACCACAATATTTGCAAGAAATATATACATTTCAGCCTACATATTTCTATTCATGAATACATCTATTCAATACAAAGATAATTTATCATTAAATGCATCAAATCAGTTAATTTGTGGGAAAAATATGCCTGAAGGATTAACTAACCGACCCTGTGGATGAATAGAAAAAAATACTGACTGATCCTGAGGAAAGATTTTGGTTTCAAAATTGCAGCATACCTCTTATGTTTGTATATATTTTTGAATAAATATGTTTTTACAAAAAATGAAGAGAAGTTTTGATGATTCACTGTTACTTTTATATCCTTAATAGTGAACCTTTCTTTAAAAATCCAACTTCTGTATGATGAAAACGATACCGAAACGTGTTCACTTCTGTTTTGTATTAGCGACCCCTCTTTAAAAACTTTCTAGAGACGTCCCTGTCATCAGCAGCAGTAGCAGGTCGAGCTTAAAAACGGAGCCCTGAGATTAGTCCGCTGTGTAAAGAGCAGCTGCAGGCGAGCAGCAGACAGAGACGTGCTAATCTCCTCTAGCTCATTGGGGACTGTTTGTCTCCATGCAGAGGGGAGGTGGCAATGGAGAATAAAATGCGAGGCTTGGGGTAATGAGGTGCACGCAGAGTAAAAAGCACAATTTAGCCATTAATTTGCTTGAAAGAAGGAAAAAAAAAAAAAGAAATCCACAGGACTTTCATTTAAACTCTCCCCTCTCAAATCAATATTTAATCCATCTGATGCAAGCTCCTCTCCGCACCTCCTCCCTCATCACCTTTATTTTTTTTTCTTTGTCTTATCTCTTTTGTAACAGGCAGCTCTACCACAAAAATGCTTCGTCAGGCTAGCCAGGGCTGTCCTGTTGGTTGTTCCTCTGCCTCTGTAGCAGCCTCTGACTCTCAGTGGTAATGATTACATTGGGAAGTATCATAGTAGATCTTAATGTTAAACCAGACTTGCTCAGAAATGTGCAGCTATAGGAAGTATACCACATCTAGAAATGTGTCATATCTTGGAGGTAACTGTTTGTCTTTGAATGCATAGAAGTTTTTTGAGGTTAGAGTTTCATTTTCTATTTGATCAGAACTGATACCTTTATCCAAGAACCAGTAGCACTTTCTCTATTCTTTATAGTCATAGAGTAAAAAAAAAAAGGGTCAATCAAAATCTGAATCAGCAGTTCAGGGTAAATGTTTTAGAAGCGGAAGTGTGTAGCTCTAGAAAGTACCCCCCTTCTGTATCTCAAGGTCACTCGAGATTCAGTAGCTGCACTGATCTTAAAGCTAGAGATCAAAATCAGTGAGTCTTCTCTCAATCCGCTCCAATTGATGGTTAGAAAGTTCTGCAAAGTAATTTTTTTTTTGTAAATCCCTTCAACTGGACACTTTAAAACCTAAGATCTTCCACCATTTGCAGTCTTTTAACAAATTAACCTGCATCATGCATGGTTGTTTGGGCTTTAAAATGATCCAACACACTGGAAAAAATTTAAATCTAGTCAAATTAAAATCAAGTCATTTTTTTCTTAAAATAAGTGCATTTGTTCTTAAATTGAGGATATAAAAGCGACATTTTGCCAATGGATCAAGACAATTTACATTTAAAATAAGAAAAAAACGATTGCATTGTCTTATTTCAAGTGCATATTATCGAATTATCTTATTTTAAGAGTAAAAATACTCATTCCATTGGCTTTCATTCACCTACTCAAATTAAGGGTAAATACACTTAATCTAAGACATTTGTACTTATTTCTAGATCGTTTTTCCAGTGCGTGATTTACTGAGGTGTATTCACCTATATTTATGGGTCTGAATCTAATTATTTTAATTTGTATGCTCTATATTTTTTTAAACTATAAAGAATTAAATAATTTTGTTATTGGACAAAAACAAAGATTAGCTCCTTTTTTAAATAAAAGTCCTGAGATTGTTTTCTTAATTTTTTTCTTTTTAATTTATTTTTTTTATTTTTGTAAAACGAATCCCTGGTAAATTGTGTTTGTTTCCATCTCTCCTGCTCTGAGAGGCCTCAGAAAATGTAATAAAACCAGCCTAATGACGAAGTGTGAGGAACACTGCTCTACTTCTCCAGTCCAGCAGGGGGCAGAAATAAGAAACCTGAGATTAAACCACTGAAGCCTGAAGGAGAAACCCATATTCTGCAATTTGTTCCCAAAAGAAAATTGGGATCACACAGCTAGTCTTCGTCCTCTAGTCCGTTCTGTCGCTAAAAGTGAATCTAGTGGAAAACAAAAACATGCTGGTTTTTAAGATAGGAAGTGAGCAGAAGTCAGAACACTGCAACAAAGGGTCCAGTCATTGTTGCCAGCATATAACCCTGCCCCTTCAACAATCTTGAGGTCATCTAAAAGTAACAGCTTAGAGTCCCTCTGATGGAAAACGCCTAATGTTTGTTAAAGATGACACGCTGGAATCTCAACTGCAGTCACTGAAAGTATCCCCCACCTTTATCTCAAGGACACTTGTCTCACACCAGCAGCAGGAGCCTAAAATATACTGCAGTCAGTTTGGATTTAAATCTTTAATAACAAAAGGCCTTCTTCCTGCTCAATCCCAGCCCTGCACCTGGCAAAACACAAAATACTTCCTCTCCTATTTGCAAAGGATATTTCAGGGGTATGTCATCACCTTCTTAAATAAATCTAAATATCAAGGTATTTATTTATATATGTATATTTGGACGGTTGTCTGTCTTGCATCTCTGAAAGAAGCAGGAAACTGTCCAAGTCACCCTGCCTTGAGTCTTCCATTCATTCTGTTTTTTGTTTTGTGGGGGAGGAATGTTACACATGGGTGTTTATTGGCTGCAGCACACACCAGGTTCCATTAGCACATTAATAAGAAGCAGAAAATGGGAGGTGTGTTGTTATTTACACAGAGCTGTTGTGGCTAGATTGAACCCGTGATGTTAGACCACACCTAAGCGTATAGCTCAAAAGCTTAAGGGCAGATTAGACTCCTGCAACCGCACACATTAGATGTCGCCTGGGTCTGGTCGCAACTAGTTCTGCTGCTATGCTTCTGCACCGTCGGTCTGGAATTTCTAGGGACGCACAGCAGTTTCCCGCTAAAGCGCAAGGGGGAGCCTATTCGAGAAGTCACGAGAACTTCAGCGGCGCCGACGGGAGTGTTTAAATACCAGAACAAAAATGGCGCGTCTGCAAGATATCATGGTCATGGAGATGGATCTAGAGTTGGTAGACATCGAGTAGGAACAGGTTCTGTTAATGGAGTTGGAAAAAAGACCGATTAACCTTTCGTCGTAGTTGTCCATTGTAGTTGTTCCTCAGTTTTTAAAAATGGCGCACTGAATTGAGAAGGACAACCAAACCTGACAGCCGGAAATACATACCAAGGACCAATCACAGCTGAACCTATCTGCGTGGGTTTGCGACTGTCCGACGCGTAGTCAAGATTTTTTGTTGAGATGTGTGATGACAGTTGCAGAACCTCTGCGCGGGGGGTGTGGTCACGCACAGAGACACTTTAAAATTTTTTGTTAAATATTATCACTCAGGATTGGCAAAAAAATAATTCTAACAAAAGAGTGTACGAAATAAATAAAATTTAAACCTGCAAAATAATCAGTTTTCTCTGTTAACTAGATGACACTGGTGATAGTAGCATCACCATGGCAACTTAATGGATCCTACTTAAGCAATTTGCTGGGTAGGTTTACTGATTTTCTTTTTTTTACCTATATTCAGCTTATCCATCCGAATCAAACCCATAGGGAGATCCTTACAGCAGGAAGATGATGAAAGATAAGTATAATATACATGTCTGATAAAAATACATTTGTTATGTTAAGGTATTTAAACATAAACATAGCTTTTGTCTAGTTAAGGAGCACAGTGGCTGTTTTTTAATTTTTATTGCATGACATGCCATAATGAAATGATTTAAACCAGGCATCCCCAAACTCGGTCCTCGAGGGCAGCTGTCCTGCAGGTTTTAGAGGTTTCCCTGCTTTAGCACAGCTGATTATGATGATTGCAGTAGACCAAAAGCCTGTTAATCAACTATCAATTAAAATCAGCTGTGCCGGAGCAGAGAAACATCTAAAACCTGCAGGACAGCGGCCCTCGAGGACCGAGTTTGGAGATGCCTCATTTAAACATTATTACGAACTGAAATGATTTAAATGTAACTTAAGTCGTATAAATAAACTCAACCGACAGGAAACAGAGATGGAGACAAACTGGAAGAGCCCATGTGCCCAAGTCCACGCATACTACATTCAGCAATGTGTTACTCATCAAATGCACTTGATTAACTGATCACTGTCAGCATGCATGCTTCTATAAAACCAGGAGTTTTAACTATTAGATAAAAGCTGTATGGCAACACATCACCAACCGGGAAAGGCAACAGCACAAGGGAAGCAACTTTGGGTTCCTTTCTGTAGAAGGACATGCTCCATTTCAGCTTCTGCAGGCCTCAGTCAGTGTGTTAAATGTTAAAGTTTATGAAAGGACAGTTGGGAAAAGAGCATAAGAGTTTGTTTTTCTTGGAAGGGTTGACTGAGAAGGAACAGGAGCATGCTAAGGCAAGAACAGGGACAGACCAAAAACACAGATTCATGGGAGCTGTGGGTTAAAAACCTGTCAGACAGGATGCTAACACAGCGTCCTGGAAACTACGGCTATTTCCCCCATGTAAGATACCTAATGTTAAGCTAATCACTGCCACCAAATGTGCTGCTACTTGCCAGCATGTCGATTGAAAGCAATTTAACAGGCGCTTGGCTAGCACACGTCCATGAAACAGCTCATACTTACTGTGATGTATGGAGGTGGAAGGGTAATGACTCGGCCCTCTTCTGCAAGCACAGAGCCTAGTGACCTTGAAGTCATTAAGTTCACTATGAATTCATTTTTATACTAAAATAATGGAGTCAAATGGGAGACCTTGTGTCGGACAATAAGAAGTTCTGTCTGGCGTCAGAGACTGACGGTAAAACAGAGAAAACGACAATTTTTTTAAATCTTTCACCTATTTGGCCTAATTTTTGTTATGTAAAATAATAATTGATCCGTTTTTTTCCAAGTGTCAATTTTTAATCAAAATAGCAGTGAACAACAGTCTTATGGGATTTTTCATTTTTCTGACCGAATGAACTTCTAAAAATGTTGTCCTCCGTTCAGTTTTAGCTTCACATTTCTCAGGACATATCAGCAACATTTTCACAGCAATCCACACGGTTTGTAGGCTTTTAACTGCAGCTTGCTTCAAACCCATTTATGGTTTAATCTGGTCGTCCTTTTAAGCAAATCTGTTGTTTCCGGATTGTAATCTTCACATTATGTTTTCTATGATGCAGCAGTCTAAAGCATTATTTGATTTCCCCGGATTGTGCATTAGCCCCCCATAAAAGGATTTCCCCCACAATCATTCGATGTGAGCTGTATGATTTTTAGAGGTCATTATTGCACCAATATGAAATTTCAGGCCGAAATCAAATACATGGCTTTTATGGCCTTTAACTGAAACTAACTGACCACTTACACCAACAGTACCTAGATAAAAATTAACATTTGGCTGTAAATATCAGCCCAGAATCACTTATATACATAAAATATTTAAATGAATGACTAACTACAGCTTACAATGTTGGCTGTATATCATACATCCTTATTAAATATGTAATTGTGTAGTTTAATTGGTTTATAGTAAAGTTATAGTTAGGTAGGGCTACAGCAATTAAATTGCAATAGTCGTGATTAATCCATTATTAAAATAATCATCAATCCATTTAGTGATTGAGAGCATAGAGACTCTAAAACGTTCCTCTAGCTGACAGAGCAACCCACTTAGAGAAGTAACTATACTCAAAATATATAAATATTTTTCATTTAAGTATATAAAAAGCTTTTCCGTCTGTCAATATGATCTATCCAGAATTTCTCAAGTTTTAGTTTAGTAAAAGTTTTAGTTTCACCTGGTTTAATTCTGTAAAACAATTTCTTAAGGAAGCTTTTTGTATCCCATTATTAATCGAAAAAAATATCGACAGATTAATCGATTAGCATAAAAGTTCATTTTCTTTTATATAGTCCAATGTTTTGCATTTTATTGACTGTTTAAGTTTCAAAGGTAGAACAAGAAACATTAATATAACATATTTACTGCTTTCAAAATGTTTCATTTTAAATGTAGACTATATCACCATTAGAAATGACTAAAAATGGAAACAGTTTGCATTCGGGTCGATTACCAAATAATTGGAAAAAAAAAGGTTAAAAAAGTAAAAAAACAACAAAAAAAACACTGGACTTTGTTTTCAAAGTTTGAAGTAGAGTGACTCCCTTTTCAGAGGCATAGGCCAGTATCAGCTATTGCAGGCCAACAATGACCTCAACGACTCCCCATGACTTACTAAGGGGTGGACCTGTTTTTTTCGGTTCAGTTTACATGTTTTCTAAGCCTTAACAAGGGTTTGTTGGGCTGCTCTATAAAGCTTGGAGCTAAACGCTAGTCCAGACATTTTGAATTGAGAAATCTTCCTGGATGGGAAGCGAAACGTCTTCAAACTTGGAAAAATAAATCCAGTGATTTGTTGTTGTTTTTTTACTTTTTTATCCTTTTTTTTTTTTAATGACTATGACCTGTATGACTGTGAATCTTCACCTGCATATTACTGATAAATTTAAGGACTGTGATCAAGCTTCTTTTTTACCTATATTGAAATTGAAATCTGGTACCAATATCGATATTCATATGACGATCAGATATTTGCTGAGATCTTTTCTACCTTCTGAACACAATTAAACACCCATAACCCAGCACTGTGTCACATCCGGACAGATGATACTAATACCTTGAATCAGCATCAGTGGTTTTAAAGGCAATATAGTATGCATCTCTCTATATTAATTGAATGAAAACTTTTCTATACATCAATTGTTTACAACAGAGTAGAGCCACACAGAGATTTATATTTTAAATCACTTTAAAGGAAGAAAAAACTAATTTATGCATTTATTATAATTTTTCTTGTAATTTGCCAACATTTAGTAAAATTCTCAGTAGGTTAAAAATGAGTTGATTTCAAATAATCAGATAATTCTTTTTAAAGAATTGGTTGATGAGAGAAAGCAAATTTTTGTTGCTCTTACGGCTTTATATGCATTGACGTCTTGATTCTCATCTTGCAGAATACATTTTATCTTGCTGCTAGAGATTAAAACTGATACCGCCTCAGTATCATTTTAATCTTTTTATCTCTAGTCTTGTTGTTGGCAACCTCAGAAGACTTTAACAACCTGGTTGTGTGATAAAGTAAAAATGTTTTATATGTTCGGATTTGATAGGATATAACTTCAAACTTAAAATATGTTTTAATTCCTTTCAGGAATCAATTTTTGTCTTTAAGCAAGGCATGTTGTGCTGTTTCTTTTTTTCTTTCTTTTTTTTTTTTTGCTGCAGTGCCTATACTATTTTTAACTTGATGTTGATACCCAGAAAACTGTATGACACTTGATTCCATTTTTTTGATTCCATAAGGATAAAAAAAAAGGAAAATGATTAAAAGCACAAAAACTATTTTTTATTAACAGTCACCTTTTTAATTTCAGCTTTTCCAATCAAATCATAGATGCTAATTAAATAGGTGTGCAAATAAAACAAGAAAAATAACCACAATACAGAATTTAGTATTGAGTTTAATGGAAAATTAGTACTTTATCTGGATATAGCCTTTGAGTTTTCATACTTTTCTGAATATCCAACTTATCTAAAGTATGGCATTATAAACATCTATATAGAATTGGTGATTGTTTGCATAAGGCAGTTATTACATATTAATAAATACCTGCCTAATATAACCTCATGAACACTGGTTAACCCCCAGCTGCCCCTTTCACACCATATCCATCCATATACTATTTTAGTTGTTTATTCTCTATCTTGGATCCAGACTTCTAGCATTTAGTCATGCTTTGAGGCTGACTTTCTGTGGTGCTTTCTTTTTTTCTATTGTCTGTAGAGCTTTGGTAGAAACTGTTTCACTGTGTTTATTGTTTGAGATATCATGAAGAGCTGCGGTAATTGTTATACTCTGATCCCGACAGGGATACATTCTCCCGTGACAAGGGTCTACCCAGCTGATGCTAGCTAAAGGCTAAACATTAGCTCTGCTCCTACTATGACCGTCACCCTTTAAATGCTTGATGGGGGCATCTAAGGGTCAATCAGTACAGGATGCTCCACTATCTGGCTTTAACTGGCTTGTTGGGATTTAAAAATCCTCACTGTCTAATATTAAAAAGGAGTGTGGTGCAAACTTCTCTTTGGTTTTGCTTCTTTAGGTTTTCTCAATGTTTTTATGGGTTTTATGTGTATATTTTTTTAGATGAATTAAAACACATTCTGATGTTTAAAGTCGTAGGGAAATCATATTTAAATGTCAAATCATTCTGGCTTAAACATGTATATAAATGTACTCTTTATCAGACAACATTATCCCAACATTTTGAAAATTCCTATAGAAAAAAAAATAATAAAAATAAATCCTGTCTTAAAACCTGTTTTTTTGTTTTTTCTTGTTATCTTCTGCAGGTCAGTTAGTTATACGTCAGCCTCTACACCTAAATTCAGTCAATCATATATCAACGGTCATCTGTCAATCAAATTTTTTTCGATCGTAGCATCCTGATTCATATGTTGCAGCTAATATACACAACGGTTGAAACAAGAAATAAGAATTATTTCCTTTACCATTGAGTTATGTCCCAGTGTTCACGGGGATGGACGTCTGTGTCTTCAGCAGGCGTAGAGCTAACAGAACTGGCAGCGCTGGGAGGCAAGGGCTCATACATGGACGGCTGTAAGCCTTCTACACCAAACCAAGCTTCTGCCGCCCTGGCGTCCTCTTCCACAACAACTTCGTCCCCGCTTTCCTCCTCTAAATAAAAAATGTATGATGGAGGAAACTCATCCACGACCTCCGACACAAAACTCTCCTCCTCTTGCATATTTCCGCTGTCCATAGCGTTCCTTGACAGTGTTGTTTCTAAGTCACCAATTTAGTGCTACTTGGTCCCAATGGAATTTCCCATTGGGAACCTACTAGCACTATGTTGCTAACTGCTTAGCAAGATGCTTCCAAGACACCAGCCACAACCAAACTTGCTTGCGAACCTTCCGCCACAACAATCCCGCCCTCTTAATAAACGACCAATCACGTTCACTTTATTCACTCATGTAAAGTCGTGCACCACTCGGGAGAATTCAGACACGGACAGAACAGCCGTTTCCCTACAACTTTAAGCAAATAGCACCTTTTATTTTCCTGGATTTACGAAGATATATTCACACCCACCTTTGCTTAATGATGTTTTTCTGTCTTTTCAATTTCAGGGCTTGGCAAAGGGAAATGGACCTTTGTGTCACATTATATTTATAGTCCGGGAAGTCTTTTATTAATAAGAATTTACCAGATTCCTGAAAGTAAAAGATTGATGAGCAGAATATCTTAATATCATTTTATTATTAATAAAAATAGTTTTCATTGCGTTTCACTCTTATCTGAATAAACTTAAAATAAATGTTGGAATCAGCCAAACTAGCTCTGAATTGTGAAGTTTTGTAGTTTTTATTCCGTCAGTATTGAAAGCTGTTGCTGCAGAGCTTGGGGAACACACGGACTGTTTTTGTTTTTGGCTAGTCATAAGGTTGTCTCTGTGTGTGAGAGAATTAAAAAGGAAGTCGTATAGTGGGTGTGGGTGAGGGTGATTGCTTGTGAGCACATGTAAAGCTGTACACCCTCTTCAAAAAAAAAGACCAACACGTCTGCCTGTTGTGAGACTGCAGGGCACATAGGAAGCTTATGTTTTCCAGGACTACCGAAACATTCGTAAACTTGTTGTCTTGACATGTTGGCTGGCCGAGCCTGAACACTCCTGGTTTCGGCATTCGTTTCACCTAGAGGCACACCAGATACAGTTGTAAGCAATTCTGGGCCTACTGAGGACAGCCGTACCGTGTATTGTTGGTATAAAATCAGGAAGATTGATATTGGATAAACTATTTAATGTCACCAATGTGCACTTTTAAGATTTTCTAAAACGGTTTGTGTGCAACAGTAGCCTAAAATGTCAGAAAAGAGCGAATAAAGGGGGAAATATTCCTTACTGATTCACCATCTATGTCTTTAACTGGTTCCTATGAGCAAGTAACTTATTACTGGGTTGTAGTTGTAACATGTGGTGGCTGATTTATCTGTGAAAGTATGAAGCTGTGAGCACAGAGCTGAGCAGCATTAGAGAAAGGGCTTAAGAGCTTACCAGCCCTTCCTGTAACCGGCTTTATGAAGAGCATGTCAGAGGCAGAGTTTAAATGAACATTTATGGATTTCCTTTCCTTTCTCAGATTTGTATAACCGTTTAAATCCCTGCGTCACCACCTGCCTGTTGTTCTGCATTGCATTTTTAGACATGGCCTCTCTCAGTGTGACTTTTGCCTCACTTTCTTTAAGAAGACGAACAGAAACTGCTTATGGTGCAGGATTTTATATCAACATGTGGTTAGGGCTTTCTGGGTGATGATCCACAAATGGATATATTTTTCGCCTGGTTGTTGGGGCCGATATCTGTCCTGAAAATGTAATTTCTCTCCTGTTAATTAAATGCATCCAAACCCAAAAGTTAACAGGTGTTACCTGTAGATGCAACATTAGCAACTAGGTTAATCGCTGCATTTTCTTTAGAGTTTATGGAAAATCTGGGGTCAGCTCCAGGGTTATTTGATTCCTTTAAAACCCCAGTTCCCATCTATTTGCAATTTCCTTATTTCCTGTCACTATTTTGTACTTGTAGAGACAAGAAAGTTCTATGGAGAACTAATACAATTATCTACCTATCTGCCTTATGGTTGATAAACACTGTTTTTTTTTTTTAGCTTTTGCAAACAAAATGCAAAGATGGTAGGATATTCTTTGCACGATCTTGGATTTTGGCTCTAGGACTGTAGTCCTGCCTCACACTGTGAGACCAGTGCATGGGGGCCAATTGTTTGGCATCTTGCAACCAAGATAACTTGCAAACAATATTCAACTTATCTCGGCCTTCATGTCAATATGGTCCAGCTCCAACAAAAAGGCTACATCACTTATCATGTCTGTTGAGTACGTTTCTGGCAGCCAATATGGATGACGCATCCTGAGGAAGTCTGGCATCACTATATGTTGTAATTGTTTTTTTTTTTAAACAGTGTCCTGTCAGGCAGTGTGGCAATAAGAATAATTGTCTTGATGCCAAAAAAAGAGCCCAACAGATTTTACTTTCACAAGTGGAGCAGTACGGCTATCGCCCTAGTTCTGCTTGATTTATGCATATAAACAGCTTTATTATAATTCATGCAGGGAGTATTACAGATTATATAGACACTGCAATGTAAGTACAACAGGAAAGAAAAAAAACAGGGAAAAGGAGAAAAGATGAAAGAAAGAGGAGATAAAAGGGAGACAATGATAAACGTCTTCAGTCTGCTTCATCACCTGCATAGAGATGTAAAAAAGAACAGCACAATCACCGTATATAGTATAAGAGATACAATAAAGTAACACCTTGATACTATGAAGTATAAGTAGTATTATTTAATCTGACATGTATACTGTGGTAGCTGAACATAAGAATATGGGCTTTCAGTATGGAAGTGAACTGGAACCAAGCACATGTAGTTGTTTTTTTTTTATATTTTCTTTAGTTTTTCTGATTAATTACTTTTCAAAAAGAATAAAGCTGACTCAAAGCTTAGAGCCTCCATCTTTGAAGCTACATCATTCAGCTTTTCTGTTGCGGCTTCAGATTATGTTTTCATTTTCCAGTTAATGATGCTAAATATGGGTGTAAATAATAATCGTTTTGTGTCGATGCATCGATCCAACAGCCGACGATCCGATGCATCGATACGTGCGCAAGAGAATCGATTTATTTTTTTTTTTTTTTTTCTATTTTTATCCATTTGCTCTTGGACGTATTTCTCCCTCCCGTGCTGCTGTGGTGCTAAACTTATTTTGTCCTCCTACCTCGTTTCCTGGTTATACTCTTACAGCAGTGTGTTGCAGTAAGCTTGACACAGACATTTTTGATTTATGCTCAATGTTGAAGCGTGGTCCGCGCTATACGCTGTGGGTCTAGATACGGCCGAGGCGGAGAGGAAGCGGGGGCAAGTTTAGTCCGACGACAGAGGGACATGAGGGCCAAAAAGAGCGGGGATCCAGGTGGAAAAAGGGTCCCAGTGTTCTCGCGTACCTCGCTCTTCTAGCGGGTCAAACTTCACGAGTTGTTTTCCGCAATTTTGGTCATAAAAACAAAACAAGCTGGCCCTCTGTCTGCAGCACTGTTTGCGGTCAGCTACAATTTGGGAGAGGAGCAGCGGAGCGTCTGTGGAGGGGGCGGGGACATCTGGAGCCGAGGTATTGAATTGCACTCATTGCACTGATTTTGTGCAGTATTTTTTGATGCACGGCCTTTCAGAATCTATAACGCAGGGGTATTATTATTTTTCAGTGAATGAGGTTTTATTAGGAATAGGTGGAGTGCAACTTTTCTACTTCTGTTATTTGCTGTTGTTTCTCAAAAAAATGCATAACGATATTACAGCTTTCATAGATTTATTTCAAATTCGAAACATTGTCTAGCCTGTAAGGTAAAAAAAAAAAATGAACCAATTAATCGAATCAAATCGTATTGTGGTTTATTCTTGAGTATCGAAAATCGAATCATTGGGTCAGGTAATCGATACTGAATCGAATCGCCATGATGGATGTGATTTACACCCCTAATGCTAAAACACATACGATTAAGGAGAAGTTTGCATAAACACAAAAGGAGCCAGTATATCAGCTTCAGACCGAAGAGGCCAAATCAAAAACAACTCAGTTCAACAAGTTTGCACAAATTCAGACCTAATTATGGATTACCTCTCAGTCTCTAAGCACAGTCTTTTCCTACTTGCCGTTTTGTAATTCTACCTTAGAAGTAGTTGACTGCTGTTGAGCGGGTAGAGAAAGACTCCGTTCATAGGATTAGCTTTTTAACTGCCATGCAGACACAGATGCACTGCTCCCTGCAGACAAACCTTTTGTTAGACACTCCCCAAGACAAAATGAAGCAGTATAGAGCAGAAAAGACACTCTGATGCACACAGTCAATCTGTTGTGTTCATTGTGCGATGGGCCTCAGGTTCTCAGGTGTAAGGTTACTCTTCAGTGCTTTTCCTCAGGCCCGAGCTGCTGCAGTGTAACCTAGTCCGATATCCAATTTTCAGGCTTCCTGATCTGGACTGGGAATCAACTGTAACCCTCGAGAGCAAAATAGGTTTTCCTGCCCAAAAAAACTCCATTATGAATATTTGGCAAAATCTGAATAACTTCTAAACTTTCACTGCAAAAATCTTTTAATCTAAATAGGTCATTTTTTTCTTAAAATAAGTGCATTTTTCTTAAATTGAGGAGGAAAGTGAGACACTTTGCAAAAGAAACAAGAGAATTCACACTTAAAATCAGAATATTTCAAGTGCATATTATCTAATTATTTTATTTTAAGAGTAGAAATACCAATTCATTTGATAAATCATCTTATTTTCCCAGTAAATTAAGGGTAAATACATTAAGTTTAAGACATTTTAACTTATTTCTAGATTGATTTTGCAGTGTGTGTCTTTGGGTTTCCTAAAGAAGGTGTTATTTATGCTCATGTTTCATTCTCTACAGTCTCCACTTTGTGTGTTCTAAGTCGGAAGCTTTTATGATGTGTTGCTGGACCTTCATACGACGCCTGTGTGTGTTTTTACCAACTGATCACTGAAACAGAAGCATTGCTATTAAGAGACGGTGGTTTATCTGCCTGCAGTCGAAGGCCTTTTCATAACTTCCTTATCTGTGAGGTTTCTGCAGCTTCCTTTAGCAAAAAATAAAGAAATACTTCCTGTCATCTACTAAACCTTAAAATTATTTAGCAATGTTACTTCATTTTATTTGAATCGAAATATCTACCATGCAAACGTAGAAATCTTTTTATTTTGGAAATTTTACTGTGAGGAGCTTAAATCATCGTGTTGATCCAAAGTTTTAGTGCTTTGCAAAGATATCTGTGTGGCTTGAGATATTTCACACATGGTCGTTGAATTAAAATGAACCTCAGTGTATTTTGTCTGGAATTTATGTGGCGAAAAAATGCAACACTGTGTGGAAGCATGATTCTTTTTAGTTTCTCAAGGGTGTAGTACATTCATGTTCAGCTCAGCTAAGTCAAAACTTTGTGCAAAAAACTTTGGCTGCAAATCCATTCAGACATGTCTCTACCAGCTTTGCACAGAGTCAGAAATGTTTTATCTTCTCTGGTTTGCAAAATATCTCAGGCTTAATCACATTCGATGGTTAGTTTCAGCTGTAGCTATAGATTTCCAGTTTGCTTTAGGTCTGAACTTTGACTAGAACATTGTTAGAACTTACATGGCTTCAATCTTAACAATCAGCTATGTAGAGGATGTTTTGATGTTGATTTTTTTTTCAGGATTCTGCTACACATAGCATTTTGCTTCTTGGCCAAAAGGTTAAGTTTGGGTCCTATGAGACCAGATACCTTCTTCCACATTTTTCCAGTATCCCTAAATTGCTTGTGGTAAATTTTAAACCATACTTCCTTTTAGCATTTGCTTCAGACTTATAGGATGCACAAAAAAAATTTTCAGATTCTCCTACCTTAGCTTTTAACCACTGTGCATCTCTTGATTGCTTCTCTTATTAATTTCTTAGTAGGTCTGCAGCTGGCCCATACTTGTTCCATCTTTAGATAACTGATTGAATGTAACTATTAAGGCAGTTAGTTGTTCCTTCGTCTGCAGGATTCAGGGTGCTGCTCTGGTCTTTTGTGGTAAAGAAAAAGCTGAGTCGAGGCTTGAACGTGTACCGGTCCAACTGCACCCCCAGCCTCATCTAAACTGATGACATATAAATTATGTGCTTAGTAATGGAATCCTGGTTACAATTTGATAAAAAGAAGCTTTGTTTGTTGGACAGGAGGAGTCCCTTTAGATAATTGTGCATCTGATGAGGATGATCCAGGGTGCCTCCTTGGAAGTTTTTTATCGGCACGTCCTATGAGGATCAGAAACCTGGGGAGGACCAAAGATTTATAGCATCTGGCCTGGGAACACCTTGGGATCCCTCAGAATGAGCTGTTGGATGCTGTTGATGAGTGCTAGATATCTGTGGTTCGATTAGTAGCAAACAGCTGTTGCATGGAATCCCAGTAAAATACTTGGAGATAAAACAAATGGAGCGGTGTGAATACTTTTCCAGCTTCAAATAAATATATAATGGGTACAAAATGTGCTTTTAATGTATCGGTATGACAGCATGGACTAACTCTGTTATATGTCTGCAAAGGGATCATTAAAGGCTTCCTAGATTGGTGTTAAGCTAGAAGTTTAAACCCTTTGCTGTTTATGACTTTAGATGAGCCTATAGATGTTGTAGACTGTCAGCTTTCTGAATGAAGGAGAGTTTAGTGGAAGAAGATGCTGATGGCTGATTTAATCCATGAATGAAAAGAAAGCTGACTGTTTTCAAACATTTAGGAAAAAAGACTTTAAATAAAAAAACTTATGCATTAAATATTATTACAGCTAATTGTTTTACAATTATGTGTGATATAATATATGTATTTTAGGTGTACATTTTCACCCTGGTGTCAAATAAATGATTTGTTCATTCTGGAATTCTGTTTTTGCACTGTTAACAAAGGAAACTACAGACAAAATCACTTTACAGACAAAACATGTCTCCAGTCTGCCTTTAAGTGGCCATGTCCTGCATGTTTTATCCATGCCCTGATTCAGCTCAGCTCAGTTAACTAAACGCTTCATTAGCAGACCTCTGCAGAGGAAGGAGACGTGTGCAGGAGCAAGGGCATACTTGAACTTGAAGGACACGGGACCCTTGAGGACTTGTCGGTTACTCCTCATTGAAAACATCCATGCATGTGACTAAAAAACCCTGGGTTAAAGAGGGGTTTCTTGGTATTGCATGAGTGCAGCCTTTACAAAAAAAACCTCTGAGGGGAAAAAAATAGCATGTTGCATTACGGAAAGAGAGAAAAATCCATCTGTGTTGAAACACAGAGGCAAACAGAGGTCCAGCCAAAATGACTCAGCTGTTTAATCCGCCTCTGTTGATCCAAACAGAATAAATGTGACCACTTACTCAGCTAAGGCGGATCATCACAGTGCTGTGGAGACCGATATGCTGAGTAACGTGGCTTAGCTTCAGGTCTGTGTGTTTGCTGCTGCATGTTATTCAGACTGAGGGATCCGGTTACCTTTTGCATAAACTCAACACAGATTGGAGACAGGTGGAGGGGAAATTAGCTCTGTATGGCTCTGGGTCATGTTGCTAGTAAGAGCTGGTTGTCATATGGTTGACCAGCAGCGTCTCATGCTCTTCTTAGTTTTTTTTATTCTTTTAATAACAAAGAGGGATGGCCATGAACTTGGACTAAGACTCACTGATAACGGTTTTATTGCTTCTGGTGATTAAGTGGTTTAATTGAACCGTCATTTATGAGAAATGTTTTTGCTCAGAAAAGAAACTGATCTTCAGTTTGTGCTAGTTTATCTTGTTGAGGTTGTTTGCTGCTGTTTGGCTTCTCAATCAGAAAGTGTACGTCGTTCCAGTAAAAACACCAGCCTTCCTGCCCCGGGGGACATAAACTGCTCGTAAAACGCTGTGTCAGAGAAGCGCACTCGGCAGCCAAATGGGTCCAGCCTGGATTAAAGCTGCGATCTCCAGGAATTTAAATCAGTGGCGGAAGCCAAACACGTCTGTCAGCTGCTCTGATGCATTTAGTTTAAACAGAAGCAGATTCAGTCACTACAACATAAGACTCTTTGTTCTGATTATTTGTAGTTTTTTTCTTCTCTTAGATTAGTTTTTGTGGTATGAAGTAAGGATGGTGGTCCCAAGTCACACACTTTAACTAAAAGAGAATAACGGCGCTTTTTTTATTTTATCTGGGTCAGTTCTGGTAAAGCCTAACAAGTCCAGCTTTAATCTATCATCAGGCTCCTTTGTAACATCTTATCTTCTGCATCATAAAACATACCAATGGGAGCGGTTAAAAAGATTCATTCATGCGTCTCTCAAGCAAAGCTATAATAATTAACTAAATCCCTCTTGTTAAGATGTGGTTGAAATTACTTGATTAAATGTTGTATATATATTATTAGTGTAAATATTTTTAACATCGCATATTAAATGACACCAAAAAGACAATCTGAGGCACATTCATTATCAAGGGAATAAGTGATTTAAGCTGTGTGGTAATCAGGTGAATATTTAAAGGAAATAGTTTTGTGTATACTTATATGTATATATATATATATATATATATATATATATATATATATATATATA
>NW_015150963.1:90439-92067 GCF_000732505.1 Cyprinodon variegatus | reverse complement strand
TCGCTTCACTCTGTGTACTCCGACGTCGAGGTGCTAACGTCTCTGTTAAACACTTTAAAAAACTCTGAAAATGGAATACGAAAGGTGGATTCTTGATTCTTGACGTCGGAAAAGAAGTTAGCTGCAGCTGTTAAGCTTAATTTACCCATTCAAATCACTTTGCATCTGGTATGAAGATCCTAAAGTTTACACCTGTTTTAATTTGGACTGAACAACTTTTCCAGTGCGATTATTTTTAACCTAAATTGCAATTGCTATTTTATTTCGATATTCCTTTGCACTAACACCCATCTTATAGATGTTTCAACCCAAGCAATCTTGCTTAGCCATTGTGTTAAAAAGCATTGATTTCTGCTTTTAATGCCTGGATCTGACCTGCTACAATTCTGTGTGGCAACAAACCCACTTTAAGTGTTTTACCTCCACCTAAAGGGCTGTAAGGAGAAATTTAGTGTCTTACTTTCATTTTTTTTTTAATTGCGATTATATTGAAAATGCAATTAACTGGCCAGAATCAGTTTTCACTTTTTAAAATCGCAGAGGCACTCAATTTAAGTCACATAACATTAAACAAGTTCTCACTCCAGCTCCCTGCAAAAAATTAAAATTTTCCTAGCAATCCTTTTTGATTGTCATATCATACACACTACAGTGCAGTGTTGATTACCATTCAGTAGATTTGTCTTTGCTTTGAGTAGAAAACTAATGTAGTCTCCAAAACCAAGAAAGAACAGATGGAGAGGGTGTTTGGTGCTATTTTATGCAAAATTCAGAAAAACTGCAAACCTAAATAATTAACCAGGATAATCACAAGTCCTGCTGCTGAAAATAAAGTCTTGGACTTTGGGTTTGCCACTAGGATGGGATATCTGCTTTGATAGGGTAGATTTAAAGATCACAGGTTTTAGAGTTATCTAAAGTGTTCTGCACAAAATGTTATTATTTTTGGCCTTCTTACTTCTCTTTTTAAAAAACATAGCATCCTGTTGCTCTCTTGGATTGCTGTCTGTTATGATGACTTCCATGTCTTTCTGAGCTTTTTGTGTTGTGATTTTGACCCTCTTTATCACCGTTTTGCTGTGAGGACGGTGAGTTGACAGTTTTTCTTTCCTGACTTATTTGCTCTTTGCAACATTAAATCTTGACCACGCATCAGCCATCAGCTCAACGCCGTCTGTCAGAGATAGCGACTGGTTTGTCCTGCTGCCGTCCCTTCCTCATGTCGCCCTGCCAGGAAACATTCACTGAATGTCGCAGCACAACATGTGACACGTCTGGTGCTATCTCCGTGACATCTCCGTGTCCAGGATGAGAGCTGACGCAAAATATATTCTTTTTCCAACTTCCTGCTTCTCTTGTTACACAGAGAAACATCATTACATTTTAGAAAATGTAGAGATTTATGCAAAGAATGAAAATATTCCAGCTTATATTTCTATCTTTATTCGACATATTAAAGAAGCTATCCATACATAATAGTTTTTATTATTCTTTATCCTCACAATTGTTCCTCCAACAGTAATTTCATTCATTCCAATTTACCCGAATCCAGCTAAGTAACAATACATAGTTTGATATATATACACTATATTGCCAAAAGTATTTGCTCACCTGCCTTGACTCACATA
>NW_015150963.1:82808-88553 GCF_000732505.1 Cyprinodon variegatus | reverse complement strand
AGTCGCATACAATATATTTGGTAAGCGGTACAAACTTGTGCAAAAATAATGAATTAAACATTAAATAAAGAATACTTAACCCACGATAGGAATTCAGGAGAACAGAAAACTGATAAAGTAATGATCCTCTTTGAGCCTTGCAAAAGCAACAAGGGACAGAAAGCGCAGTTTATCAATCTCGAGAAAAAAAAAATAACTTCAGGATGAGAAAAAAATGGATAGTAATAGTAAAATAGTGATCCTCTTTGAACCTGAAAAAAACCCAAAATAAACAGGGGCAGACAGAGCAGGTAAGTGCTTTATAGAAAAGAAAAACTCAATAAACGTCCCAGATCTCTCTGAGAGTCGCCTCTCTGCCTCAGTCAGCATATAAGCCGCCCCACAGCTATTATTGCTGTTTTCCCTTTCTTTAGATGTAGATTTCATTATGTTTTCAATATAGGCATATGAACATTCTCTGTTGTGGTTTGAGATGCTGCACAGACTCATTGAGTGGGGCTTTGCTTTATAAAATGCACCAGTGTTTTATCTATTTTTTTCATAATCTGTCCAAGTCAAATGTGGGAATTGTTTTCATTTGTGTAGCACAGATACAGAAGTGAAAAAATCTGCACACATCTGCTCATCCTGTCTAGTCAGAGCCTCTCTATACACAGCCAGTGTGACATGGGAAAAAATCGGATCGGAGATTAAAAAGTTGTGTGCAACTGGTGTGTTCAGGCGTTTACGATGTGTCCTGCGGACAACGATAATATTTGATTTAGATGTACTAAAGCAGAGAGACAAACCTGCATGTCACAGAAAGGCCTAATTATTGTGATTCCTATTATTTATTTATTTTTGGTGAATTGCTTCCACTCTTATCGTTGGATGTTGTTTTCAGCTTGTTTTAAAATGTATAGATGTTGCATCCTAATCCAACAGAATAAGACGATTGTAAAAACTGAATCTAACAGCATTGAAGAAATTTGAGTTTATAATCAGAGTTTGAGTTTATTTATAGCTTAGATTCCCCACAATTCAAGCACTTAGTTGATTTTATGGACGCAGCGAGCACCAAAGCACAATTAACAGATATAGCAGCATGTCAAAAGGTAAACATGACAAAGCAGCCACAACAATTAAGCATACTGCTGTTCAAAAAAGACCTATTATTTTTCGGGAATGAAAAAAAAAAAAAAAAAAAAATGTCATATTTGAATTGATGCAGCTTGGGCTGTGTTTTACTCACCCAATTTTATATATAAATTCAGAAACTAGGTGTTAGCTTTCAAATAATGTATCACACATGTAATTTGGACTTACAGTTTGTAAGTTATTAGCTTTTCCATTTGGGTATGCAAAATATGAGAGAATTTCCCAAAATGATGTCGATGTTAAGAGGTGAAATATAATTTCTTTATTGTGGGAGAAAATGTGAAAGAAAAGTAAAAACAAAAAGAAAAACAAAATGTAACCCCAAAAACCACAAAGTGTAACTATATATATCATGAATCATACTATTGCATAAATTGACTAAAATATAATAACTCCTTGATAATCCAGGAGTTGTTGATGATATGAACGACATGTTATGAGTCAGTTACTTTCAGCTGTCGGACAGGAGGAGGAACTGGCAACTTGTGTTTGAGAAGGCAGTATTACCACATATCTCTGCAGGGGTCTGACATCACACATCCTGCCTTTGCTTAATAGTTTAACGTCTATGCAAGCACTGCTTACGTACCTACCGTACATTCAGCACACCTGGATCAGGGCGTGGTCAATTGTTTGGAAACTCGTTTGTGCTCGTCACAGGTCATGTCTTTAAATAATTGCCTTACCCTAAAGTACCTACAGCTAAATTTAAAACCACAATAGAGCGGAGGCAGAGCAAAGGAAATCAGATTTGCATATCACTGGCTGCAGTGACCTGTGTGCAGAGTTGGATATGAGTCAGACAGCAAAAGAGGAAAAAATGCTCTCATTTATTTTCTTGAAGATAATCAACATAAATATTATTAAAGAGCTGCTGAACTATATCAACAATGAAACAACTGACTGGATTCCTGAGTTTCCGTTCATCCATTCAAATGGGTTTTATTCAGCAGTTCGCCCACACAGACCAGCACAGATGGAAGATATTTGCTGTGCCGTAGCAAAGCTTGGCCACACATGCAAACCTGCATCCATAACAATGCGACTGCATACTTGAGCTAAAGGCTATTGTTAGGTAGGTTACAGGTTTGAAAGGGCTCTTCTGTAAGTCGCTGCTCTGTCAATTTTGTAACAGCTGACTGAGACTATTGGAACCTATTAAAACCATTTTGACATAAGCTTTTACAAGCATTCACAATAACATTAATCCTGTTAATTATGGGGTTTTATATCAGTGCATCATAAACTTCATCTAAGCTTTGGTTAGCTTTTGAATTATTCCAATTACATCAAGTACGAAAACATTTTGTCACTATATATTAAGAAGGAAGCAAAGCAGAAAAGGTGAGTGAAATGTGAGTTTATTTTGCAGCTTCTACAGGAGGAAAACCATCAACAGCCATAACCCTAAATGCTTCCAAAGAATCAGAGGAAGATTATTTATAAGTTGAAAAAATTGACAAAGGCTTCCAATCTCACTTCAATAATCATTACAGCTTGTTTAGACAAAACTCAATACGGCTCATCACCACAAACACCTAATAACTTTTAAGCACATTGGTGGAAGAGTAATGATCTGGGCTTGTTTTGCAGCCACAGGAGCCAGGCACCTATTTTTTTTTTTCATTAAGTTGACAATAAACTCTAATGTGTATTCAAATACATCAATGTGAGAAACTCATAAAGTCAGACAAAGTGTTTCTACGAGCTGCTGGATTATTGGGTGGACTATTTTTTTTCTTTACATACGTTTTTTTTGCTTTGAATTTATCTTTGTTTGATATCTTTGTTTGATTTTAAAGCATACAATTTATAATTTATTTTACCTTCATTTTACATGATAAAAATGACAATGATAACAAATGTTATATCTTATCTTATGTGAAAGACTAAACAAAACATAAACTATTATCAAGTCAAACATAAGATAAACAATAGTTAGCAGCTGGAGGAAGTTGCAAACCTGCACTTCCCGTGATCTGAAAACATGGCTGCTAATCGCAGCGAACACATGCACGTATCGATTGATCCTAATACAAAATAAATTGCTGAGTCCCAGAATATCAAATATATTTGGAAATATTGTGATCATTTTAGAAGCTGGTCTTTGCCTTCAGCAGAGAAGTGTAAAGAGTCGGTTATACTCCCGCAGGAGTGTGTCACAGTGAGCTTCTCGCAGGTATGATGTAGATATTTTGATTTATTCCCAATTTTGGGCATAACTTGAACCGTGGTCTGCGCTATGCTATTCCACACCACAGCGCAAGAGGGACAATCATGAACTAGCCTCTGGGTCTAGATACGGCCAAGGCGGTGAGGAAGTGGGGCAAGTTTGTGCGACAAACAGAGGGACATGAGGGCGAAAAAGAGCGGAGATCCACATGGAAAAAAGGGTCCCAGCTTTCTCACACACCTCGCTCTTTGAGTCGTTTTCCACAATGACGGTCATACAAACAAAACAAGCCTGTAAGGTACCAAACAGGAAATACGCATAGTATAGAGCGGATGTAGATTTGACCAATCAGAGGCCTCCTGTCTGCAGCACTGTCTCCGGTCACGTACAATTTTGGAGAGGTGCAGTAGTGTCTGCAGCAGGGGCGGGGGCATATCTGCAGTCACTGCGAGACACACACACAGGCGTCCTGGTTTTTGAGTATAAACCAGCCTTTAAGGGCCTCGGTATCCTGATCACCAGAAATGTTGTCGATTCTCCACTTTGCTGTTCCGAGCCTCCCCTGTGGATCATGTCTTAAAAGAAGACAGCTTGGATACAAGCGCCTGAAAAGAGTTTCCTCCATAGGATGATTGGAGAATCTGCATTGTAAAGAGCCAGTTGAGATATTTGGGGGATCAAGGTAACTTCAGAAAGGTCTTCCTCCTCTCAAGGATTGCCAGTCACATCCCAAAGGGAGGTGAACCGAAAGGAGCTGAATATCAGTATCCACCAGAATTAGGTTGAGAGTGTTGCAGAGGACCTGTTATTGCTTTGACCCAATCTCAGTTTAGTAGGGAATGATGGATGGATAAAAAAAAAAGAAAGTTAAAGAAGATATTCTTTCTATTGCAGTCCTCCATTGAGAAAGTTCAGTAGATCCTCATAATTTTTCTTCAATACAGATACCTACGTTAAAGTTTTACACATTAAATAATTTGGCTCATGGATCAAAATGTAGCCAAGTCACTTTTTTCCCTTTGTTGCTTTAAATCAGATTTAAAGTATAAAGTTCCAATAAAGAGGCGGGCTGGCCCGATGACTGCTGCATACTTTTTTTTTTTGTCTTGAAAGGACATCAGGATGTCATTTGACCATTGCACAAGGATTTCTTAACAACACTGATGTGTTTGAGCTGATAATGGCATGCCAGCTCGTCTAAGTCTAGAGTTTAAACCAGAACCCTGCTGTTGCAGCCTACAGGTTTAGCAAATCCAAAGTTAGCTCATGATGTTTTAGATGGTGTGTTTGTCAGAAAACTTGACATTATCTTCATTAAGATAATCATCTCTGTGCAACATTCCCATCAGCTCCTGCCAGCACCAACCCCAGCCAAGTGATGGGACTGCTGGGTTTCTAAGGTCAAGGTGTGCATCTTTTTTGCTGCATGTGCAAATCAAACAGCCACCCCCACCCAAGCACCACCATCCATCTTCTGAACTAGCCGTCACATCACATTTACAATGATTCGGGGGGGCTTTTATCCCAGAGGTTCCCACCTTAATTTGTTTTCTGTCTCAATTCACCATCCTCCATCACATCTTCTTCTAGACCACACCTCCAAGTGAAGAAATTGTATGTTAATCAGTAGGAGCGAATCGATGAGCCCCCCGCTATTGGTGGGATATGTGTGGGTGCAACATGGAGCCCAAATATATGGGAGTTTGCTGAAAATGAAGATAGCAGCTGGAGACAAAAGAGAGGGCGTGTCTGGGCAGGGAAAGGAGAATAGAGGCAAAGGATGAAAATTGATTTGTCTGGGGGATGGGATGAGTCAGGGCAGAGGGGGAGTAAGGAGGAGGTGAAAATGAAGCCAGCTGAATAATATAGACAAAGAACAAAGGCAGTCACTCTCTGACTCTCTATATTTCTTTACTTGCATTAAACTTTTTCAAGATATGGGCTCAAATTTATAGAGTTCTAAATGGGTGTTAAGTCTGTAGAGAAAATTAAACCATCACGGTCTTCAATATGGTCTGAATGAGAATAAATATTTAAAAAGCCCAAGTATTTGGCTCATAAATACATTAAATTGAAATGATTATTTAGGGATATACAGCAACCTCTACAAGCAACATTCCTCCAGTTGGAATGAGTGAAGATAAATTGATTGCAGACTCTCAATGCCACTGAGAATTTAAGAAAAAGCCTTCCCCCTAATTTGAGTAAACTTTTTTTAGTGAGGAACATATAGCAGCATAGAGTTCTCAGGGCCAAAGTCATCAATAAGACCGAAAAATTTCAAGCTGACAAATGTAACTGAAGCTTTTACCTATAAGCACCCTGTTATTCAGAGTACCAAGTTAAGTTTAATTGGTAATTTGTCACCTTTTCTACTTTTCCACTCCTTTAACCCTGTAATGCCAAATGTATCATATTTGATACATACGGTTTCT
>NW_015150963.1:78194-82303 GCF_000732505.1 Cyprinodon variegatus | reverse complement strand
ACAGAGATGAGAGGGAAGGTAAGAAAGACCAATGGGTATAAGAACTCAGGGTGAAGCAAAAATGATGAACAAAAAAAAAATGCATAAATAGCCAACACAGAAGATATACAGTAACTCCAAGAAGTCTGCTTCCACACCTGTATGAGGTGAGAGCGACACAAAACACGGAACATAACAGCAAAAAGAAGACAACAGAAACCAAAGTAAACATCAAAAAGCTTCCAGAGCCGTGGGTATCCCATAGATATATATATGTGTGAGGAAGGCAAGCCCTGATGTGATTACCCAGGATAATTCAGGGTGCTATATATCTGTAGCTGCAGATTAGTATTTAGTATTAGTGTGTGTCCATGAACACCTGTTATTGGCAGGGAGCCTAATAAGGTGGAGGAGGTAGGCCCTGCTCATACTTGGGGCCTTCAATGTTTCAGTCATTGGGGGGAGGCAAACATTCACCCTGACATGTAGACAAAGAGAAAATCACATTCATTCATTCACATTTACACAATCCTACCCTTACACCCATATGGACATGTATATGTACTCAACGGAAAGTGGAAAGTGGCGATCAAGGCCAGACATTGAGATGAGGATGGCAAAGGAGGCAATAAAAAATTCTCCAAAGCACCCTGCAGCACTGATTCCTTGGGGGCTGCTATATCTCCATAGCAACTGTTAGATGCTACCTGCAGGACAACTTTTTGTTTGACAGTCATGAAAGGACACAGCTATTTATCTACTACCATTGTAGATCTTAGATAATTCTGGACACCACTGTTTGACATTGCTTCTTCCTGATGCATGAAGCTGCTGCAGAGCCCCTTCAAGGCAGCTGCTTCTAGGAGTTCAGTTTCTTTATTATTCAGTTGATCTTTCCCCCCATTTGCTTATAGATTTAAAAACTTTCACTGCTCTCAAGATGCTTATTGTTTAAAACCCTGCTGTGTTTCTACAGTCCTTTTATTCTTTTCTCTAAAAAACGCTGGGTTATATTATCTACTCAAACACTGGATTGTGGAATTCTTCACCTATTCTGAGTGATATTTAGGGTATTTGGGTTATTTTTGTGCAACCCATACACTGGGTCAACTTTTTTTTTTTTAAGTCCATCCCCCCAACATGCACTGTTTGACCCAGCACCTGTTTGTATGTGCTTTTAACTCATCACCTGGACATGCTCCACATGGAAACACACCACGCTCATGTCTGCAGCAGGCTGCAGGGTTTTTATTTATGTGATCCAGCATTTGGGTAGAGGCAATAACAAATGTTTGTTATTGAATATATACAAATTTGCAGTTAATTCAACCCATAATAAAGGTGTAATATAACCCATTGGTTTGGTTTTAATAGAGCAGCTCATCTTGCTGCGTCACATAAACAGCTTGGCCTGTGCTATAATAGCCCCGCTGCTGGGCTGGTTATTTCTGACCCCCTTGTTTTATTGTGTTCTAAAGAGTATTCTGTTTTTTGTGCATAAATATATCTTTTTTAACACGTGGCTCATTTTTTAAGTCACCCCTGCATAGATTTACACTATTTTAAGAATGCTATTTTGAAACTATATTGTCTTTTTCTTATCCTTAAAATATAACCTTACTTTACAGTATCCTTGTCTTATGTTTTGTTCATATATTTTTCTTTTTACCTTTGTGTATACAAGCATTTGCATTTCACTGGGCTACTGGAACAGCAGAATTTTCCCAATGTGGGACAGTAAAGTATACTTGTATTCTGTCCTTTTTGGAGATGTGCACATTTTGCCTTAGACTCCTAAGTCTCTAACAGGAACAGTGTGCTGTGGTTTGTTTTGGCTGCATACATAAATTCCGTATTTGTTTTTGGCATGGTTATTCATGCTATAATATAAATGAGACGTTGGCCAGAATCCTGTGTGAGCAATCTACGGCCCTCAGAGGGACCCACAAAATATGAAACTGTTTCAATCTCAGCACATATCGTTGAGGAAAATCAACAGCACTTCCACACATTAGGTTGAGTGTACCTGGCCTCTAACATAGATAAATAGTCTATTGTTTACGTTCCATCCTGCGGCTCTCAGGTTGACATCAGTCACACCTCTGATTTAGAAGCCGACATAGAAATTGAGATGAAGAACAACTTAAGTCCCCCCCTCAAAAAAAAAACAAAAAAAAAAACGATATGTTTACTTTAATGACCGGAAAAATAAAAAAGATATGGGTTTGACTGAAAGAATTACTGTTCTGGTCAATCCTTTTTGCTTACAGTAAATACCTGGAGATTTATGAAAAACACCAAATGTTGCCTAACCTTGCGCTGCAAGCTGGATTATCTCCAGATCTGAGTTTTCAGTGTCACAACAAATAACATAGAACTCAACTCTGTTCTACACATATCAATGTAGCCACTGCCAGATGGGATTTTGAACTCATTTGGTTCTTATTGGTTTCTGATCTCTATGTGAAATCTTACCCTAATAGTCAACAGATTACAGTTGCTGCCTGGTCTTTTTGCTCCACTCTAAATTTGCGTTGAAGCATCATAAATTTCGGTGGTATGCAATAGTTCGGGCTGGCTAAATCTATGAAGGTAATGTGACTTTCTTGAGAGAGGAAACATAAACATTGAGATATAAAGGGTTTAAAAATAGTAACATTCTTGCAGTACTTGGTAGGAAACTGTAAATGACAGCAGATAGAAGTGTTTTATCAATCAGGACGTGCCTGAAATACCGCACAGGTTAGCAGCTTTGTCAATCCAGTTGGTGAAGGTGATCCGGGGAAATACGATTAACGACAGAGGGTAAAATATCCTGCTTTACAAAACACACGACCTTCGTGCTTATTTGTTTCGATGTCTGCCAGATTTATAGACAGGATCTTTATAACCTCTTCCTTTTTTTCCCTCATTTCCTTGTTGGCCATTTCATCACTACACTGGAGATCAGCAGCTCAAGATGGATTGTTTTAATCTGATGTCTCTGTTTTAGCTGAAAAGCAGAGGTGAACTCAAGAGTTCGTGCCGTTATTCTGCAGATGGTCATCTCAGAGGCAATTTTTCACAATTTTAAAAGATTACTGTAGCTATTTGCTTTAAACCTCTTTTGGTTTAAAATATTTTGTCAGAATTCAACAGACTCTGTTCTGATGAACTACTGCACAGTTTGTTCCCACCCACAGGGTATGTTTATTTACCAAAATCAGAGCCTTGTTTCATGTTTGGTTATAACAGTAGAGCAGCATCATTCGGCCATGTGCCGCTGGATGTTGGCGACCTTGTAGCAAAAAATTGAATGTGAAAAATGTGAACTATGAGCGGTCATATGAGATATGAAGAGATGACCTGGTTAACGGAAGCAGAGTCAGGAGGTCTGTGATTGACTTGTTGCTGTAGTGTGATCCTGTAGGACCAAAGCATGTTAACTCTGATTGAAACAAGCCTGGTTTGCTGATATATATCCCTCTTGACTGTTAGACACTGAAAATGTCCTACTAAACATATTTTTTTTTGTTGCAAAACTAAAAAAATATCAGTAAAGTAATGGAAAATGGTAATCCGTCCATCTAACAATTATATCCATTTGCTGGAGTTTCAGGGAGTTTGGATCATTGGGTGAAAGGTGAGAGCTACATCCTGGAAAACTCACCAGCTCATATCAGGATGACAGTGACAAACAAGATAAACAGCCATGGACACACACACTCATACTAAGGACAGCCTAAAAAAACTGTGAAAAAAAAACTCTACTGTGTGAAGAATAGGTTAAAAGTAACCTTAATTTTTCCATAGTCGGTAAATTCAGCTGTGTCAGCTAAAAAGCAAATAAGCAATTAAAGCATACATGTCTACACAAGACCTAAGAATAAAGAAAAGATCTGCACAACAATCAAGAAATTAAAGTAAGATGTAAAGTGCTTTTGAGACACAAAAACACTGATTTAGAGCTTAATACAAGCACATAGACACCAGTCTTGGATGCTAACCCAGGTCCTTCTTGCCAAAGTGATGGTAAATTGTTGCATTCAAATAGCTGGAGCCAGCCAATTTATCCTGGTTCAGTCTATACAACTTATGAAAACCTTTGCTCCTGCAGACCAATCATTCCAGATCTAATTTACCGTAATTTT
>NW_015150963.1:43791-77951 GCF_000732505.1 Cyprinodon variegatus | reverse complement strand
TTACGGTAAATGGAGTAGAATATTTTGATTTTTATATTTCCAGTGGTATACTGGGACCAGGGCTTACTCAGCAGTAATTATATCAGCTGCAAAATGTTTTCTAGGTTTGCGGCTGAGTTCCAAAACTTCATCCGACCTGTTAATGTTACCTGCTGTTGTGGATTTTAAAGGTAAAATCTGAGGTTTTCGTAATCTGAAAAATGAACCTCTGACAATTGGTTTCTCCAGCTCTAATGTCTCAGACATCAGTTTTTTTTCCCCAAACCAAGGGGGTATAAGGGAAAATGAAAAGAAAAAAGGTTTGGTTTGCAGAGAGGATAATCAGATCTGACCTTCTCTGCAGACACCACACATCCTGGATATAAAGCTGTCAAATCATTTTTTGTATATTTACCTGATCTACCGCTGAAAACTTCCCCAAATCATCTCTTCTGCACAGCTTCAAGTAACACCAGAGATTTATTTGTAAAGCTTAGTTCTGAACTCTAGGCTAGCCATTCCACATTCTTAGCCGATAATAATCCAAGCCTGAATTATATCTTGGTAGGGAAAGTGTTTTAGCTAGCAACCATTTTACTTAGCGTTGCCTATGGTGAATACAGGATGCTGTTATTGCACATAGAATACAAATAATACTTAGAAGAAACTCTTGTAACTTACTTGGTTTTGCTGGCAGCCTTTTAACTACCTCGCTGTCCATTTTCCATATGATTTATTCATTAAATATGAAATAAACATCAGTTTTCTTTAATGTTATTATTCCGTTATATTTTCTCCTAGATTTTATGGCTGTGTCCACTGAACCATCATGCTTAGAGAGTCTAAAATGTGAGATTAGATTGTTCTTTTTTCCTGACTACATTTGATGAATAAAATCCTTTTGATCCTTGGAAACATCCCTGCAAACTATGTATTTTTCTAAAGGAAGCAAAAATCTGTAGACGTCATCTTTACTTCCAGCTCATCAAATTCGCCACAACTGATTGGAAATTGGGCTTACTGACTGCAGCCTACTTATGCCTAACACTTTGTTCTCCCTCTTCTTTGCAGCATGCCTCTCTGTCGGCCAGCCGCTCAGATAAAGGTACCGGCTGGTCAAGCCGCTCGCTCGGCGCCCGCTGTCGAAACTCCATCGCTCTGTGTTCAGATGAGCTGCCACACATCGGGAACTACCGGCTGCTCAAAACCATCGGCAAGGGCAACTTTGCCAAAGTCAAGCTGGCCCGGCACTTACTGACGGGCAGAGAGGTGAGCCAGAAAGTATCCAAAAGCTGTGTTGTTCTGGTGTAAGCTGGGAAAGTATGTTAGCCACGAGTTCGATAACCGCTGGAGGTAGCCTCCGAGGGTTTGGGCTTAGAGACCTGCAGCAGCATTGAGGCTTTGAACCCTTTGAAGAAATTCCTGTTCATGTCCTTTTAAACAGACATCTTTATTCTCAAACAAAACACTGACCTATATTGGTTGAGCTGATGTCTGGAGGCTCAGGAAACACTGCACGGCTCGATCATGTGAAAAGCTGCAGTGTTCGACCCAAATAAAGCTGAAGTCAGTCATATATTCATGATTTTTACAGGGAATGATGCAGCTTTGACCGGGTCACCGCATTTTGTTAAACCTCTTACAGGGACTTCTTGGGTTATTTTTACAGCTCAGTGTATGTGCTGTAAAACAATATATTTTGAACTTTATCCTCCTATTATTTTTTTTTTTTTTTTTTGAGTAGTTTTCTTTGAGCACCAAATAATCTTTGTATGGCTTGTTACAGTATTTGGTACTAAAAGTTAGTCACCTTGTAATGTAAGCATAATCCAAAAACTTTATGTTGCATTATAAAACTGGCAGTGACTAAAAGCATCATGCAGAACTTTAAATAAACATACCACAATATTTTAAAAGTTATAGAAATTTTTATTTACAGATGCACTCATTTTAAGATGCACTCTCTTGTAAACCACTTTTCTGTCTTCATACTTTGAAAAATAACAAAATAAAGGCTGTAGAGCCTAAAAAAATTCTTTAAAAAAAAAAATCAGTCTTCGGTCTGAGAAATAAGGCTGTAATAGGATTTTTATGTATTTCCCATTTTTTCTGTTCTTTTTTTAATACTCTGTTTATGTCACCTCTTATCAGGTTGCGATCAAGATCATCGATAAAACCCAACTTAACCCAACCAGCCTACAGAAGGTGAGTGATATATTATCCTGTGCTACTACTGTCATGTCTGATTTTGTTCCTTTTATTTCAGAGGCTTTTTTTTTTTAATTAAATTCTCCTTTAATGTAGAATTTCTATCGTTACATGCATTTTGCAAAAATACGGTGTAAAAAAATTACTAAGAAACAAGTGCTTTTCTCTAGCGAAAAGCTACTCAGACTACATGAAATGATCTAATCATGCAGCAAGATTTAACATACTTAACAAGATTTCTTGATTTAAGATTTTTGAATAAAAAAATAAGCACAGACTACACTTAAAATTAGAAAAGATGTCCTAAAACAGGTAAAAATATTATTTAACACTTGTAAATGTATACTTTTTTATCTTGATAAGAACAAATTAATTTGCCATTTAGGCTGCTTCTGCTCTAATTAGAGTTGAGCTTATTTTGACGTGAACGTTTTTTATTAGAAACCATTATATACTTAATTGCAGTAGCATCCAGCTCTTTTGAACACTTCCTAAAAGTATTACCAAAGTGCTAAAAATATAAAAAAGAAATGCATATATATTCTGGAGATATTTATTTTTGATCATGCTGTGGATCATTTCATTAAACAATAGATGTTAACTATAAAAATAACTACTAAGGTGTTTTGATCAAATTTCTACATTTACAGATCTAATTCATTAGAGGTAGCCTTTTTTTTTTAGAGTTGTCTTCTATATTTTGGGTCTAGAGAATTAGTTTAATGTAAACAGCATATTTACAGCAAGATATATTGGTCAATCTTTCTGCAGAAACTCTCTATTAAGCCAAGTTTATGGAACATATGCAACATAATCTGCTTTGGAGTAAAGATCTGGCTTCTGTTTACCTCTTTTATTTGTCGGGTGAAATCATTTTGATGCCAGTTTATTTTAGGATTTCAGGGTGAACCTGTTAAGAGTCAAAGCAGCTGTGTTTGATGGTCCTCTTTTAAACTCTGAAAGTGTTTGGTCAATGGTACTTCTTTTGAAGTGCCGTGAAGAACTTGTACCTTTTGTGCTCTCAGTATGCATGTATTCATACTTAGACTCCATCTCATTGTCTGTAATGCAGCCATCAGTTGTTCTGCCGGTCCACTGGAACTAACTGGTCTATAGGCTTGACGTAATGAGCCTGTGCATGCTTGTCTACAGATATTTAGGTTGATCTTTTAACTGCTTGTGCTGCATTCAAAACCCTAATGAGATTAAGCCCTTTGCTGTCTGAACTCGGTTCGATGCGTCTGCTCCTGTGTAAATCTGAGTTTAGTGTTGGATGAAAGTGATCTAAAAAACAAAAACAAGATGTGCCGCCACATGAGAGCATATTTTTTTTATAGCAGCTGCAGTGTCTTGCTTAGGTTTAACCTAGCAAGAACAGTGTTTTAACTAAGATTGCAGAAACGACTTTATTTTTTAATACATCGCTGCTGTTTGTAGTCCTTTATGTTGAGATATTAAACTCTTAATTGTAAAAGTTACCTTCTAAAAACTAAAGATGAATAACGTTTATGAGCTCTGAAAAATAATGAAGGGGAAAAATAATGAAGGGAGCTTAAGGAAGGAGGTTCTTACTAAACCCTTCCCCGACTGATTAACACAGTATGTACATGATGTATTTCTGTCTCAAATATAAATAATACATTGTATTTCTACATATAAATAGAATAGAAAAAGAATCAGGTATAGCAGCAGGCTTAGAGTTATAAGAAAACTGCTGCATGGTGGTTTAAAATGGCTCACTCAGCTTAATAAAATCCGCAATTAAGTCAGATTAATTCAAGTGCACTAAAAAGTTCATCTAATAATGGTTCATAGACTAATGGCAGAAAGATGTGACCAATAGGATTGTAGGAAGAAATTTATTTGGTGAAATATTGTGATTTTCAGCTGACTAATATAATAGTCATCTTTCAGTTCCTGTATCGATTTGTATATGTGTGTGTGTATATGTATATATGTATATGTATATATGTGTATATATATAGATAGATAGATAGATAGATAGATAGATAGATAGATAGATAGATAGATAGATAGATAGATATTCATTCCCCCCGGACATTTTTTTGGTATGAAAAGTAGGACATGTCCAGGAAAAAGAGGAGGTCTGGTCACCTTACCAAATCAAAAATCTTGATGTTGTAATGAGTGAGTGCTTGTTGTTATGATGTGTCTTTGCTCAGCAGCATCGCTCGTTTTAAACCAACCAATCAACGCACAGCTCATCTACATAAAAGGAAGTAGACCTGTTGTTTCATTCTAGGGCTCTTAACCAGGCTTGAATGAGGGTGAATAAAACAGCAATTATGCTGTTTTCAGCCCAACCAATGTTACACACCCTATTCAGAGACCTTAAGGACCAAGTCTCACTAAATGCAGTCAGCAAAGCCTTGTAGCTAAACCAGGTCCTGGAAAAAGGACGTTCTTGCGCTGTCTCTCTCTTTCTCTCTCTCTCTCTCCAATGCATCTCCACTCCCGCGACTCGACCTGTCAATCACTCACAAAACGTCTGCACTGTGGCGGGAGGTGGGGAGCAGATACCCTTCCTGTCCCCTCTCCTACACCTTTGTATTGATTAAGATATAAAAATGTACATATTTAAATATATATATATAATATATTTTTTTTAATATAATTTACTTAGTTAGGTCCTGCATCTTAAAGCAACTGAGCTTTCAAGCAAAGTCATGACTGTCAGGTACATTTTTTTCAGTTACGTTTAAAATGACCTGAAAATGTCAGTGACAAAAAGGTCCTTATATGGACATCTCTGATAAATAGATTTATTTCCCATGATGATTGCCGTCTCCTGCAGTTTGTGTGACTTTTTAACAGCAGTTCTCACACTCTGAATAAGTGTTTCTTTGTTCATTAGCTGCACTGCTGACTAAAAGTTTGCCTGGAATTGTCCTTAGTTTGCTTTACCTTCACCTTTACTGAAAAAGCACATTCATTTCCTCTAGAACAGCCACACACGGCACATGGATACGTTCTTATCGAGTTAAATAAACTGTCCAGGCAGGCCAGCTGACGACACCCAAATGTACTAATTGATGACATCACTCCCCCACCCCATCTCAAATATGGACATTTCTTTTGTGAAATTATATATTTTAGGGGTCTAATGCATATTTCTAGATCAGAAAAAGGTGGTTTTCCCTCTTCGCGTTGCAGCAAGTTCCTGCTTTAAGTAATAGAAATCTCAGGGTCTCAGGGCTGGAGATAAACAAATCACTAAGCCAGTGGGAAGTAAGGAGGACGTCGGATCAGTCGGCTGTTGTGGAGAAAGAATCAGCCAAAACACAAAACTGGCTGGTTGGTTTTCTGGTCGGTTTACGTGCTTCCCTCACCTTTGGTCATGAAATATTTGTCCTCACCAAAATAATGAGATCTCGGAAACAAGTAGCTGGAAAAAGCTTTTTCCAACGTGGCCGGTCACTCCCTTAAGGGTTGGTTATAGTCCTGCAGCAGTGTGTCGCAGTGAGCTTGTCGTAGGTATTTTTGATTTATGCCCAATATTGAAAAGTGATCTGCGCTATGTTATTCCACGCCACAACGCAAGAGGGACAATCAGGAACTAGCAGTGGATCTAGACGGCCGAGGCAGTAAGGAATTGGGGTCAACGGAGGGACATGAGGGCGAAAAAGAGCGGGGATCCAGGTGGAAAAAGGGTCCCAGAGTTCTCACGCACCTCGCTCTTCTAGCTGGTCCATTTTCACAAGTCGTTTTACGCAATGGCAGTAATAAAAACAAAACAAGCCTGTACTGTACCAAACAGGAAATGCGGATAGTGTAGAGCGGATGTGGATTTGACCAAATTAGAGGCCTACTGTCACTGTATGTGGTCACCTACAATTTCTGAGAGATTCACCAGAGTGTCTGCAGAAGGGGCGGGGGCACATTTGCTTTTACTGCGACACACGCAGATGACCTGGTTTCTGAGTATAAATCAACCATTATTAGATGATGGGCTCTGAGGCAAGCAGCTGCTCCTCCACATTAAAAGGAGTCGGCTTAAACAGAGGCTTAGTTCTGTTTCAGATAGCCACAAGACGCCTCCACCAGGAGGTGTTCCATGCACATCATTCAGGAAGGAGGCCTGGAGGGTGGCGGCCTGGGACACACTGCAGGGTCTCTGTTTCTCAGCTGGCCTTGGAATATCTCAGGCTTCCCCCAAAGGAGCTGGGCAAGGTGTTTGGGGTGAGAGAAGTCTGGGTGTCTCTGCTGCCCCAGCAAAGAGGAGTAGGAGCATCTCAGAAGATCTCTGTTATCTTTAAAACAAACAGTTTTAAAATCTGCATTGATTATGGTAAATTACCTTTACATATATAGTGCTTTTTTAAGTCAGGCGACTTGACCAAAGCTACATTGTAGCCACTGCTGCCCTGGGGCTCGCTGACAGAAGCGAGGCTGCCATAAACTGCCCCCCATCAGTGAGCAATTTGGATGAAGTGGACACAATGAAACTGAGACCCGAGGCCTGAACTGACAACCCTACGCTTGCTGCATCAAACGCCACTACCACTACTAATCCAACTTCACTGTGCTTATCTTTTTATATTTACTTTCTATGTTTCTACATAATTGACATCCCCCACAATAACTGACGTGGTGATTGCGGCACCTGGTAGCAATCCCCATGTCCTACACTCCCCACAATAATGCTGACAGGACACTGCTGGCATAAAGCTACGCCCTGCAGCCTACAACACAATGAGGCTGCAGAATACATCCACAAAACTCTCAATCTCTTGTGCTTTAACAAAGCAATGAGCTCCAATACCTGAGGAAAAGATTCAGGGTTTTATCAAGTGCAAAATTTCTTTAGGATCAGAATAATTCCTCCTAGAAAACATCAGGATCCTGAATACAAACGAAAGGTTGGTTTTTCCAAAGAAGTGCTTCTGTAAATTGAAAAGAAAAAAGGCACAAATACATGTTTAACACATATTACCTTTACTAAAACATCTTTATAATGTATTTATCATGTGTTGTTACTATTATGACACATAAGAGGAACCGTCTTAAAACTCATTGACATGATTATCTGTCGTTACATTACGGGAACAATAATAATAAGTCAGTGCAGATTAGTGCTGTTTGATAAATGTTTCTATTAGTGCCACTTGTGCACGGCTGCATATCAACATTTGTTTATGATTAAAAAAAAAACGACAGTCAGCAACACAGCAGAAGCTGGGAAAAATATATTCAGTGTACATGAATCTCATTTTAATTAGCTTAAAAAAATTATCGAAAAAGTTGTGTATTGCCCTCTTTCCACAAACCTCAAATTTTCTCTCATGAGTCACAAACAGTGTCAGGCTGTTGTTACAGGATAAATCCTGTTTTAACAAACCAGGATTATAGGATTTTAGTTGATGGGAACCATTACCAGCAGCTCAGTGCTATTATATTTGTCTTAGACATCACTGCTACCAAAACTGCACAGATTTAAACTTTACTGATTTTATGTTCATATAAACATATTGCTTTCTTTATCTTTATTTTAGCTTTTTTGATATGTTTAGTGTTTAGATATAGAAAAATAAATGGGGTTGAATATAGAAAACGGTTATTTACCAACAAAAAACGTTCTCATGAATGATTTCCATTGTTGGTTCTATCTGCTGATCCACTTAGAGGTGATCAGAATTAAATCTAGCACAAGAGATGCACCGATCTACAAGTTTGGGCCAATATTGGTATATATATTAGCGTTGATTTTTTGGCAGTATTTACATGATTTACATTAAATTATGTTATTTTTCAATGCTAAAAAAAGGTTACATGTAAATAACTAATTAAATTAAAATCAAACTGTCCACTTGTTCTGTTAATGGAATAGAAAACGGGTGGAAATTATTGGTAATTAGTAAGAGACACTCAGTAAAGGAGTGGTTCTACAGGTGGGGACCACAGACAACTGCTTTCTGGCTGATGTTTTGGTCACTTTTGAGTGTTGGTGGTGCTTTCACACTAGTGGTAGCATGAGGCGGACTCTACAACCCACTTAAGCAGTAGGACCACTACCTCCACCTCTGTGCAATGAGGAACAGGAGAAGCACTGCCAGAGCCCCGCAAAATGACCTCCAGAATGTGAGGTCATGACCCTCAAACGGTCTGGTCTGCTCGTTCCCCAGACCTAAATCCAATTGAGCACATTTGGGACATCATGTTTCGATCCATCCACAAATGTCACGATGCATCACAGACTGTTCAGGAGTTGGCAGATGAATGAGAACCCTCATGAGACCATCAGGAGCCACCTCAGTAGGAGCATGTCGAGGCATTGTAGGGAGGTCATACAGAGGTGTGGAGGCCTCACATAATACTGAGCCTCAATTTGATCGTTTTAAGGGCATTACATCACAGTTGGATCAGCCTGTAGTGTGTTTTTCCACTTAAATCCAGGCATCCATTGGTTAATAAATCTAATATCCATTGAGGATTTTTGTGTGATTTTGTTATCAGCACATTCAACTTTTACAGAACAAGAATTAGATGAGAAAATTTCATTCATTCAGATCTAGGATGTGCTATTTAAGTGTTCCTTTTATTTTTTTGAGCAATGTACTTCCTCACCCTAATGGCAACGTAAAACAGTGACCACGCCCCTGACATTGTTTCTCTGCTTCATTTGGATACCACATAACCCATCTCTGCGTCACTCTGATTGTCACATGACTAAACAAACTCCACATGACCAACCATAACTCCTCTAGAAACCATTCTCAGCACCAAGATGGAAACTAACAGTTTTTTTTTAACCATTACTTAAACATTTAACAAAAAGGAGTGGCCAATAACAATGGTGACAATATTTAATCACCCCTTATATAAAGATATAAATATATATCAAGCATCATATCTGCTTCTCTTTCTTTTGGTTCCTCTTTCTTGGGGATTTGCTTTGTAAAATCTATTCCACCCCCCTTTCCCTTCTTCTTTATTGTATTTCCTTCATAAAAATCTGTTTTTCCAGTAGCATCAAGCTCTGCTTTCTTCCCAGGCGTGTTGTTTTTGTAAAAACCCACTGTAATCACAGCTGTAAGCTTCGTTGTTCAGAGCGCCAAAGTTCACTCCACAAAAATGTGAAAAAGCTTTGGGAACAGAGGGACTGTCGAACAGTCGCCTTCTTTGCTACTGACGTCACACTTTGTCAGTAATGTTGAAATGTGGTATTATGAAATGTTCCAACTAGACACATTTGTCATTGTTATGAGCTACAGTGAGTCTTAAGGGCGGAAGTGGAAGGCTTTGTCAGTTTTAACATCCATGCACAGGCAGTGTTCATGATTTTTGTTCTACTAAACAAGCTTTGCTGCCCACTTGTTAGTATTTAAAAAAAAAAAAAAACATGCATCTTTTTCAAAAGTATAGGCTTATTTTTCGTGTCTGGATAAGCATGGAACAATAGAGTGAGGAAAATGTAGATGCTTCCATGACCTTCCAGTTCAAATGCTTAATAAACACAGGAGGTTTCACATTGATTTATATAATTAGACATGCTTTTCTTCAAAACCTAGAAAAATGTGGACCTTCTTTCTCGTGTATCGGTGTGTTTGATTGAAAAAAAGAACTCTTTGGTTCTCTTGTAGTTGCTGCTGTACAGGAGAAATAAAAAAAATAAAAGACAGAATGAATCCTTTGGGAGACCTTGTAGACAGGAGACGTTCCTCAGATCTTGTTTCTTTTACTTTCTTTTAAAATACATCAAATTTTCTAAGTAGTAGTTTTAAAAAATTAAAACCTTCTAAACAAATATAAGGTTAAAAAATAAAAGTATAAGATGACGTAGAGGACTTTCTTATAATATTCATCCAGAGCAGGGGCGGAGCTAAAGAGGGGGGGCCGCATGGCCACCCCTTGGTAATCATTGGCCACACCTGGGGCCACCCCTTCCAAGTGTTTGTTGTTTCAATGTGGATGTAATGGATTATATGCCCGATTCCACTACCTCCTGAACTTTATTTCCTGCCATTCATTACTGGACCGACTGATAAATCCAGGTGTGTCTGAACTCAGTAATCATGAGAACACTGGCCAGACACACCTGGATTAATTAGTCTGTCCTGTAATGAAAGAGAGGAAACAAAAGAGCTGGCTGGAGTTCAGGAATTGGTGAGTTGGGGATATAGCCCATTCACCATCTCTGGAACAAGTAGTTTTCCTTTAAACCAGAGGGTGGCACCAGTGACATCAAGCTACTTTGGCATATTATAGTTGGTATATTAACCAAAAACTGGCACAGAAATACAGCAATTAATTATTCACAACAATAAACTACAATTAAAAAAGAGTAATGGAGAATTCATGCTCTTGTATGAACTAGGTTTTATGTTTTAAGTGGAAAGTATGTCTCTGCGGTCATCAAGGTTTGTTTTAAGCACAGTAAATAAAATTAAACAACAACTGCTCAACCAATTTAAAGTATATATTATGTAAAACCATAGATTATTTTAAATGGCATAAATGTGTAAATTTGTGCGTAGCTTTTTAGCATGGGTGTCATAATAATGTGGTCTGTCTCCAGTAATTCATTTGGTAAATATAGATGCTGTGCAGGTTTATTTTCCTGTTGGTTCGTTTTTATCAGTAAAGATTGACCCTGAAATGGTTGGGTTCCTTTTAGTTTTAGTTTATTTTCTGGGACCGCCACTGATCTAGGGTTGAAGTAAGGTTTTGCCTGCTGGGTTAAAAATATGCTCTACTGCTATTAATAAACAGTTTAAGGGATTAGTTGCAAGGATGAAACCATTTTTCTTATGGATTATAAAGTTTTAACTAAAGTTTACTTGGTTTAATGAGCCAAATGCAGAGATCTGTAAAGCTTCAACAGGTCAAGTCTGGAGGTTTTAAATTAAAACAACATCTGTTAAAATGAAGGTGATGCTAAGAGGCAACGAAAGAAACAGCCATTGTCAACCGTCATTGCTCCTGTTATATTAAAGTATTTTATTTCTGGTTTTTAAATCCTATGCTTTTGTTTGTCTTAAAGGGATCCTATGTGACTGTTTTTATTTGCTCAACGTGTTTCATCTAGGAGACATTCGGAAACCCTGATATTAGTCTAAGATCAGGCGGCCATTAATCTTTGTATTCATGCACAGTAGTGAAGTGGATGTCTCCAGGCGGAGCAGAGTTTAGGTCGCTATTTAATGTCATGGAAGTATGTGTTGTCCCTTGCCCAGGCCCCATTAGCCAGGAGCTAAATTCCAGACAAGCGAACAAAGAAGGCGGTCGTGTAGGGGATGGGGGGAGGTTTGGGCCACAGGAACAGGGATCCAAGAATGACAAGATATAGAGCAGAACCAGAAACAACAGGCTCCGTTTGTCGGAGACTGTGTGTAGCCCTAATAAACCCAGAGCAACACACCCTCTCCTGTGACTTTTTATGAACTTGTAAAGCTGTTGTGCAGTGTATTGTGCTTTTGTGAGCGTCTAGGCATAACAACATTGTTCTCATTTCACTCTTTGTTGCTTTTGATCCTGTTTGCAAAGGAATATTTGGACAATAAAGACACACGACTGCTGACAAAGCACAGGAGGAAGGTTTTCCCATCAGCTCATCTTCAAAGTAGCTCACAGACAGCAGTTGAGCAGGAGGAGCAATGCCTAAGTTTCTCCCTTATGCTTGGTTTTTTTTGTCCTGCTTGTTTAGGCTTCAAAGATACATAAGGGATAAAAGTTCAGCTTACATGCATAATGTTTAACCTTCTGGACTCCTGTTCCTGCAGTGATTTTAAATAGCTTGAGTGATTAGGAGGACGTGATGTAATTGTCAAATTTTTTTAGGGCAAATTTTGATGCCCTCTGCTGATTATATTATTAATTCCAAAACTCTGGATAAGGTCCCTAAAATTTATTTTAAAAAATGTGTTATTCTTAGTTTTAAATATATATTTCAGATCTGTTGTGAAACTTGTAAGATTTGTGTTGGACAACAATAATAATAAAAAAGACTAACTCAGGAGCAGATCTCTTCCCCTCCATGCTTTACCCTGTAATTACCAGCATATTCTCTGTTAACCGAGCCTTGTAGGTGTAGATATTCTACAAGCACTAATAAACAAACTAGACATCTCTACTTAGGCATTTGCATGCTAAAAGAGAGTCAAGAAAGTCACCAGGTTTATTGCCTGTTGTTGGGGACCTCACTGTGCCCTAGAAGACCTTTCTAGGCTGCATGGTGCGCTTCTTTTGTTTACGTTGGACACATTCCACATAGAAACCAAGGTACCGAAAGCTCCACTATAACTTACTTGGACCCTATTGTGACTTTATCACTCTCTGTGATCTTTATCATCTCAGAAATGTGGACATAAGGGTCAGTGGATGTCCATCCAATTGGTCACACTTTTATAACAAGCAGAATTCCTAAATACTGAACCTAGTTAGTACTTTTCAGTTATAATGCTAGGTACAGTGACATACCTACAGTCATTACTGTTAGATATATTGTGCCCAAGCGGGAGGCCATTCCAACTTCAGGTTCTCTGGTACCCTAGCCCTTTAGGTGGTTCCCACCTTCCCTGCTTGAGCTACAACACTCATAACCTGCAACCATGATCATTTAAACAATGCAGCCTACATTTAGAAATGGATCCACATTCTGTCATGCATAACATGTAGGCCACTGCACCCCAGAAAACCTGAGCAAGATGCCATAGAGTCTATTCTAGCTTTTTGATTTTAAACATTCTAGTGTATTCTGGTGTGAAATGAATCTTAGCAAGCATTTGGTTTATCTAGGTGAATTAATTTCTGCCATTTTGACTCTATGGCATGTCTCTACGTCTTTGCTAAAGGGCACTATAGGAGTAATTATGCAGAGTGTCCTCATGATGCGTAATTGCTGCCATAATTTCTTGCCTAAAGCCTTTTACAGAACAAATACTAAGCTGCTGTAAATAGTAACCATTTACTGACTGAAGCGCGGCTTCACTATCGTAGCTCTAGATTCTCATTTAGCTTTTAAACCCAATATCAAACTAAGGGCTTTTCACAACAAATGACTTAATGTTTGAGTTGAGGGTTCATTTCTGTTTTTTTTGTTATCTGTTCCTTGGCTGCAATTTAAAGGCGGCATTATGCATGCTTTGTGTACTGCAGTGCAGCACAGATTTGATGGCAATGTGTATTAATACAAGTACTAGTAAATTATCCTAAATGCTTCATTTATTTATATTTACATCCTTTTCCTGCAAGTGCACCAACACACTGCTTTATAAAAACTCACCTAAGTGCAAACTTCTTAAGAACGGTAGAAACAGAAATTTCACCGCCTGTTATTTATTTGATTAATATAAGTCCTTGTGGGGAACCATGAGTGCTTGTTTCCTGGCTGGAAACCAAGGATCAGTTATGTACGGGGATATAACAGAGAGAGGGGAAAGAGTTGAAGGTTAGCACACCCCTCTGTTGATATAGATTATTTTGTATCTGCTGCACGTGAGCACAGCTGTCAGCAGGCTTAGTGTGCGGCTCGTGCATTGTGTTTGGCGTTCTGTGGCTTCCCACGGTCCTGTTGGGAGCAGAAAATCTAAGCCCAGGGATTAATACCTGGGTGTTCATGGCAACTGTGACGCAGGAACGCCCCCCCCCTGCGAGAGAAACAGGAAGTCATTTATATGACGGTAAACACAGGAGGGCTGAAAAGACTGATCTAGGAAAATAACGACAAATGTCATGCTCCTTATCCTGAATGATTTATTTAACCCCCCACCACCATCACACGCACGCTCGCACACATTACCGTTACATCCTTACAGCAGCATGAGCTGAGCATTGATCGGATCAATACCCATGAGTCAACAATTTCCTTTCTACTAGCTAAGCTTGCTGTATTTTAAGTTTCTATGTTCTGTGTCAGAAACAATCTCAAGTTCCTAATTTTATCTCCACATGTTTAAGCAGTGATTACGAATTACATGTCCCACTTAATGGACCAAAAAGCGTGGAAAGATTGGCATAAAAACGCAGGAAAGGAAAATGAGCAGGAGAGAGGGAATGACAGGGCGACCCCAGTCGATATTTCTTCTTAAAGCTCACATGAACAGCTGATGCACCCTGCACTTAATTCAATTACACACATTCCCTGTGGACGTCTCTTTGTTTATGGCAGTTCTCCATCTCAATCTAGGAGCTCTGAAAAGATAACCTGGCACAAGAACTGGAAGTAAATTCAATGAAATTTTGTAGACAAAGGCCCAGATCTTGTAAGATCCCAAATAAGAAGGTAAAAATTGCTTGAGCAAACAAAAGATTGCATGTTCAATTAGCCGGCGTACTGTGAGGGATCTACAAAGAGGTGCTCAAGTGATAACAGGTGCAAAACCGACAACGATCATCCTATTTAAGTAAGGATTTATTGTGTGTTACGTCACTATGGAAACTTAGGGGCATCTGATTGGACGGTTTTTATGCGTCCCGGAGGCAATTTGCAGTAGCAATGCACACTACATCCTAACAGACCCCTTCCAGCTTGACTAAAATTCACTGCAAGATATCCTCTTGGGGAATCTAAAGATTAACCTTTTTTTTAGCCCCAATTACAAGCAATCTGACTGGAGAATTTAAGAAGGTGTTTTCAGACCTGGACATTGTTTCAAATGCACTCACACAAAGTGGTTGGCATAAGGAAGAAGGAATATTGATTCATCCATACACTGCCTTCATCTTATTTGATGATGGGCAACAGATTAGTAGGTGCTCCATATTGGCAACAAGTCTAGTAGGGAACCCCGGAATCCCTCCCCTAGCTATTTCTAGGGAATTTCTTGGCCAATATATATACAGACCTTCCTGAAAGTTTCGGGTGTCTTATTTTGATGAGAAGAAGCAGATATTTCGGGGTTACCCCAGATGATGGAGCTCCTTGCTCCATCTCTAAGGGCAGAGCAATCTCAGTCTATCCAGTTGTTGAACGTAGACGGTCCAGTGAAACAAGAACTTTGCTATTTGGCTTAGCTCTTTCTTCATCACTGTAGACCAGTACAACACCAACATTACCACAGACAAAGGCCCAGTCCATCTGTCTCGCATCCAGATTTCCATAGTCTTAAACTTCCGTAAGTTTAAGCAAATCAAGGGGTTGGTCCACATCTTCAGATCAGGAAATGTGGCTTTAGTCTAAATTAACTGACTCTCCTAGCTACTTGACGCACAGCAGCAGATCCCTCCAGTGCATGTTGGCAAAAGTAACCGAACAGAAGCTTCTCAGCACTGGCATAAAGTGTATCTGTGCAGCTTGGTATGCAGCAAAGTTCAAATGAAAATGTGCTTCTTTTGGTGGTGCATGATTACTCCACAGACTTTTTTTCCTTTTGCTTCAGTAATTAAGAGGAATTTGCCTCCAATCATGCAGGGAAAATTCCTCAGTAGAACACACATCATGAGCTTTTATAAAGTAATGTCTTTTTAGTGAGGCTGTGTTTTTTTTTTCCAGATGTCTCATATAATCATTTATCACACAAGTTAGAGTTTTGCCATAAATGACCAAAGATTAATTTAAATATGAATGTAAAATAAACTTTGCTTCATGGTTTAATCAAGCTAATATCTGAAAGGGAAAGGACAGTTTTCCACTCTACTATTAAGACATGTGGTTTCTGCAGAGTAACGCAAAACATGCCAAGCACCAAGTCTGCTGACTTGGTCGAGTCCATCAGTGTTCCTTCAGATAAATTTATTGTGTCTAAAAACCAAACACATCCAGATAGAATTCGGCTGAAATAATTTTCTGATACTGATGCAAATTTATTGCAGGAAGTGTTAGTTCCTGTTGGGCCGGGAAGGCCTTATGATCCGTCTGAATTAGGTGAAATTGTCCCTTCAGAGAGAGAAGCCAAGGTTTCCTCTGCTAGAGCTAAACTTTTTATCCATACAACCATCTTTTTATCTCTACACCCATCTAACAATTCATGCACGTGTTTTTTTTTTCTCTTGCACAGTTGTTTTGCTTCTCATTTCTTTTTTTGCAAAAATGCTGCTTCTGTAAGCATTGAGTGACTCATTTCACATGGTGTTTCTATGGCAGTGGTAATACATTATATAACTTCATCTAAGCTATTTAAATAAAAAATAAACAATCATTTAATTAATAATTTATTTTTATTTTTTTTACTGAATTAATTTTAGTTGGATTTGGCAGCTTGAATAATGGACCCTAATATTACTGCTTTTATTTTTTGTTTGTTTTGTTTAGTAATGGGGATATATGAATATTAATCTCATTTAAAATCATATCTTCATCTGATTATACTAAGGTCATTCATGGTTGGCAATAACTTGTGCAATGTATAATGTGCAATTACTATATGATAGCCTGTGCATTAACCTGTTTCTCTATATTTGACACCCAGTGCAATAACTATATATATAAATATCCATCTATATAATTAACCATGTAAACAGCCTGTGCAATATCCCTGTCTTCTTCTTCTCTTTTGACTATTTGAGCTGATATATCCAGTACATTTCTCCAATGTGAGATCAATAAAGTCAATCAATCAATCAGTTTTGTATATAAATTAAGTGATCTCTAAATAGTGAATTCTAGTTGTAAGGGGGACTTGTGGGCCTGGAGTTTGATTGGCTGCCTGCCAGTTGGAAGGTTAGGGGTTGGATTTTTTTACTTCCTCATCTTTTCTGACTGTCCTTGGGCAAGACACACCTTGGATGCAATGATCAGCCTGTTATTAATGCTGAGTATGCAGGAAAATCTACATAGAGCAAGAGGGGCGGTATCTGTCAGTATGGCCAGATAAGCTGTGAATAAATTCATTAGTATTTATTATCATGGGGAGGAAAGGGTTAAGAGTTCAAGTGACACATGTAGGTTTTTTTTGTTCTTTGAAATGTTATTTAATTGAATGTTTTAAATATTTGTCTCTTTTTCAGCTGTTTCGAGAGGTACGCATCATGAAAACTCTGAACCATCCCAACATAGGTGGGTTCCTCTACCAACGCTGATCGTGTGAGTTCCCGTCCGTTTCCATGGTGACATTCCTTTTAACCTCTCATCTTCTGTTTTACAGTCCAGCTTTTTGAGGTGATTGAGACGGAGAAGACTCTTTACCTCGTCATGGAGTACGCCAGCGGAGGTGCGTAGACGTTCCACCAAATGTTGCCCATGCCAACTATTGAATTTTGTTACTTAGCTTTATCGCTTCTCAGCTTTAAAGTCTAATTTGCTAATTAATTCAGGCCGGAAACTTAATTTTCATTAGAGAAATCTCCTTGTCTTAAAAAAAAAGTGAGTCTGCTGTTTTGTTTTTCGCCGTCATCTTTTGTTGTGCTGACTGATACCCTGCTTAAGCTGCTCTTAGTGGTCTACTCCACACAAGGTCAAATTTATGCATACAGCTTTACATTTACAGGGAAAATCAAAGTCCAAAGTCTTAAAGAATAGTGCATTGTTTAACCAGATTATTTGCATCGGGATATAACAAACCTTTGAAGTAAAGCAAGACACACTTTCTCTTTTTTTTCTTTCTAAATTACTCTGTGTGCTTTGTTTTTGGTTGTTTCTGCAGGCGAAGTGTTTGACTACCTCGTGGCTCACGGCAGAATGAAAGAGAAAGAGGCCAGAGCCAAATTCAGACAGGTCAGTTAAACAACAAACAATGTTTTGCATATTGTTTCCCTAGTTTTACCTTTCACAGATAAGAACTGTAATGTGTGCACTTCTCAAAGATAAAAGGCTGACCCAACCTAATCATAGTAGCCTTGTTTTGCAGAAAATTATTTTCTCTAGTATGAAGGTCATACAGATCACTGTCTGTTTGTACTCATATACAATCAAACCAAAATAATTCGTACCCCTGGTTTATGTTGAAGATAGTTCCCCTCATTCAGTTAGTTTTTTTTTTTCTTTTTAGATAATAAACGGGCCTCTGTATAAATATAAAAGAAAATGTAAGAGGAGTTTCAGAAAAAGCATAAATCTGTTTCATTACCTGAAAGTTGTCACATCAGGGCTGATGAAAGCAACACAAGTAATATTAAATGACAAATTAAACACATTTCCTGTTCCTTGTAAAGTGAATATTTCCAATTGATGCTACTGCTAAAACTGAACTCGTTCTCAGGTCTTTGTGAGGGGGTCTTCAGTTTTCCGTCTTCACAACTAACACCTGTCATTTTTTTTTCTTTTTTCTAGCTGATTGAGAGACAGAAAAATCTTTAGACAACCCCAATGCCCAAGCAGGATTTTGGAATTGTTAAAGAAAGCTGTTAAAGAAAAACAAACAAAAAACTTGACAAATGATTTAAATTGTTGATTTTAAATCTCTATTTGCAAAGCAGTGATTGAATTGTTTTATAAAAACTGCAGAGCAGGTTGTTGATTTTTTTTTTTTTTAAGCCTCAGGGTGTAAAATTTACACCCATCTAGTGATGGGCTAAAAGAATTACAAATAAACTAGAAGCGCGGACTGGTGCCTCACTATTAAGCCCATAATTCTACGGAAGGCGCACGGTGTCAAAAATGTGAAAAAGTCAACATCTTGCAGAAGTTGAAGTGTCCTGTCAGGTGGTGAGGCAAAGAACAATACATAACTCTGTTTTTTTTATATTTCTTTTTTTAGTATTATAAAATCACTTGATTTATTCTCTAGTGAATAAATCCCATCAAGAGACTGGTAACTTTGGTGTCTCATGTATTTAACATAACATGACGCCAAAACACGCTTCCCTGTCATTTTGAAACTTCGCACCATGCAATAATGATCTTTATTTTTTTTCTACATTCCAAATGCTTATTCAGAAATATTAATTTGCTAAACGTACCTCATCTTTGTTGAATCGATCAACCTAAAAAATAATCTCGATTAATCGATTGCTAAATAATCAATAGCTGCACACCTACATAAATTTAGGGGGATTTCCATAGTCTTTGATGTTTTATATTCAAAATGTCTTTTTTTTTTTTTTAACAACACATAGAAAATCCTGTATTTTAAATCAGGATCTTATGTTTTGAAAATGCACATTTGTAGCTACCCTGGGATATTTACCTCCAGTCCAAGCTGGAGCTAATTAATGTTTTTCTTTGTTATAGTTTATTCTAATTGAGCATTTATCTTCTCTGGTTTCTCCTAGATTGTTTCTGCTGTGCACTACTGTCACCAGAAGAATATTGTTCACAGAGACTTGAAGGTGTGTTAAATCTTTGCTTGAGTCTTCTTCAGCGTTCTATTTATTCCTGTAAGAGGAAAAATATTTAAACATCTCGTCTTACCCTGCTGTCTCTGTTGTGTCCTTTAGGCGGAGAACCTGCTGCTCGACGCCGACTCCAACATAAAGATCGCAGACTTCGGCTTCAGTAATGAGTTCACTGAAGGAAGCAAGCTGGACACCTTCTGTGGTTCCCCACCGTACGCTGCTCCAGAGCTTTTCCAGGGGAAGAAGTACGACGGTCCAGAGGTGGACATCTGGAGCCTTGGCGTCATCCTGTACACACTGGTCAGCGGGTCGCTGCCGTTTGATGGGCAGAACCTAAAGGTGGGGGTGACATAGCAGCTGTGTTGCGCATAATATCTACATCCTGGTCAAAGCTGTTTTAGTTTTGTTCACAGAAACAATAGTGATGCCAGATGCATCCTCATGTGTTTTCAGGAGCTTCGGGAGCGGGTTTTAAGAGGGAAGTATCGCGTTCCCTTCTACATGTCCACAGATTGCGAGGGAATCCTGCGTCGCTTCCTGGTCCTGAACCCTGCTAAGCGCTGCTCTCTGGAGGTAAGGAGGAAACTTTAATCCAGCCTCAGTAATACAAGAAAAGGATGTGGAAGCAGTTTGTTTCTCTTCTGCACCTTTAAAGGGTTTAATTATGGAGATGTCCAGTGAGATGTTAGAGGGGAAAAAAGGGTTTTCAGGAGGGGATCTTTGTGTAGTTATATATTGGCGAGGTTAGGGAGAAAAGGCAGCTTGTTTCAGGTGAAGCTTTAATATTCAACTAAGATGAAGCCAAAATGTTAAGGCTTGATTTAAATTAATAAGTACACCTCAGCAGAAACAGCAGCTGTTTTCTGTCCGTTTACAGTGTTGCTTTCAGTTATTAAGGCGTGTTTATGGACAGCGCTTTTAAAGCTCCTCCGCAGCATTTATATATGTTCCATGTCTGAACTTTGACTGGCCTTTTGCCAAACATTGTTTTTTGTTGGGGATTTTTATTCTGTTGTGGATCATTCTCCTGCTGATGAAGCAGTTTGGAACAAGATTCAGTTTTTAGCTTTAGTGTTTAGAGGTTTGATCAGTGATAGCAGGTTCCTTTGACTAGCCCAGATCATCACTCCTCCACCACCCTGCTTGACCGTTGGCTTGAGGTCTTGATAGGTTGTGTTTTTAAACATTGTGCTGAGTTTTATGGCCAGACATTAAGATGTAAGCAGAGACCTATAATGTGAAATAAACATTTTTTGTTTTTATCTTTTCTCTGAGCATCGCATGCAGTCTGACCTAGGATTTCCTAGACGGCCATCTTTAGTTTTTCTGACCTTTTTCTCTGCAAACTGTTAAAAAAGTAGAAATAGCTCTTGATAGAAATAGCATCTTGGTTTTATTTTTTGTTAACTCAGACCCACAGGAAACGGCAAATTGACAAACCCTTCAAATCTGCAGATGCACATGGATGCTACTTTTCCTCCCTTAAATCCTGTGTTAACACAAGGGGTCTACTCTTCTATATTAATGCTATGTTTAATTCCAAGTCATCGTGTTTGCAACAATATTTCTTGTTTCTTCATCAGCAAATAATGAAAGATAAGTGGATTAATGTCGGCTATGAAGGCTCTGAGCTGAAGCCCCATGTGGAGCCGGAGGAGGACTTTAATGACAGTAGCCGCATCGGTGAGATTTGTGTTCTTTTTTTATTTACAGTCAATGTATTTAATCTGTAGTTGTAAATTAAGCCATCAGCGTTGTTATCACTGCTTTTAGACGATTAAATGGATTATCTCATAGTGAAAATGGTTAGACCTTTAAAACTTCAAATAGATGGATTAAATGTTTCTGATTTAATGTCCGTAGAAACTCAAATATTTAGCTGAGAAACCAGAAGAGGAGCGTCTGGAAATATGTAAACTGAGTCCATTTGTGTTTTTGCAGATGTGATAGTTGGGATGGGGTTCGAGAGAGATGAGGTCCGGGAGTCGCTGGTGAAGCATAAATACAATGAGATCACTGCCATGTACCTGCTGCTCGGACGCAAGAGCGAGGTGGAGTGCTTCTGTTTTTTTACTCTTCTATTTTGTCTTTAAACAATAAAATTCTTTAAATATAAAGAATGAATGAACATTATTGGTCAAGAGAAAACCCTTTAACTCATTTTCATCATGCCACATATCTGTATCTTTAAATCTTTATTCACTACTTCTAAGGACAAAGTTTGTGTTTTCCTTTAACTAGACCGATTCTAATGGAGTGAAAGAAACTTAAAGAACATTCATGCTTGGTTCTTATCATATTGTCACTCTGTCGTCATTCTGTCTTTTAGAATGAAGGTACTGAGTCTCGGTCGGGCAGCAGTCTGAGTCTAGCTCGCATACGCCCCAGCGCCATCACAAACGGGACAAGCAAACACTCCACGTCCTCCTCTTCCTCCGGTGCTCAGTCTTCCTCCTCCAGCCACAAGCCTCAGCGAAGCGCCTCAACGTACCACCGCCAGAGACGTCACTCTGACTTCTGTAAGGAGAACCTCTTTAACATTGTGGGCTTTGTTTGCAGCTGTTCTCTCGTGTGGAGTTCTTCAAGGCTTTATTCAGGGCACCTTTTTCCTCCTCCCCATACATTGTAACAGTGTTTCCTTCGATACTGCTGACCTGGATCCTTAAAGTTGGTTTCTGACGTAGACTGCTCCCCACCTGGGTCTAAACCTAGACGCTGATCTTGAGTTTGATGCTCAGATTAAATCTGTGGTCAGGCCCAGATTGTTTTTACTCAGACAGCAGAAAAAATTTAAAACATTCCCATTAACGCTTAATTTAGAGATTTTAATCCATGCTTTTATTACAACTCTGTAAGAGTACTGTAGTGATCTTTATTTGATTCTCACTATATCACTTAGTTTTTTAAATGCATATAAATGACCTTGAGATTTTGGTAGAACATTTCAAAGAAAGTGTTCCCTAAGGTCTTGTCTTCCTCCAACAGGTGGTCCAGCTGCTCCTGGGTCGGCCCACCCCAAGAGAAGTCCCAGCGGCGTAGGCGAAGCAGCCGCCCTCAAAGAAGAACGGTTGTCCATACGTAAGCCGAGCAGCACCACCGTGGGCTCCCGCAGCATCCCGACCCCATCCAGTCCCATGGTTAGCTCCGCCCACAACCCGAATAAAGCTGAGATACCCGACAGGCGCAAGGAGGTGAATTCAACAGTGGTAAGTCCTGAATGAGTTGGTGGTTGGGTGGTGTCGTTTAACAGATTTGTGGCGTTTATTCACTCATCAATACAACAGGTACAGATGGTAGAGACCTCTAAATCTGAATAACCCAATGTTCTCAGATTACAGCAGACTGAGGCAACAGTTGAGAATATATCACAGAATAAAACAATATTTTGTACACCAGTTTTTATAAGGAAGAAGAGTGTAACAATGAGTAATTAAAAGAAACGGAGCAGATCTTCAAATTGTGCGCAAACAAAGCTTAAAGATCTGAAGACAATAATCGGATTATCTGTTAAGGTTTTGCACAGCAGGGGGTGCAAACATATAGAGCATCAGGGAGAGGGCAGGACTCTCAAAGATCTCAGATGAAGTCTGATGAGTTTTCTGATCAAATAACTGAATCGCACTCATCCACATCAGCATTAGAAACCAGATCTAATGGAGCATAATAATGTTTGTTTTGAAATACAGAATAACCTCCCTGCCAGTGCCATGACTCGAAGGAACACCTATGTGTGCACAGACCGATCCGGCACAGACCGATCATCGCTACTACAAAATGGCAAAGAAAACAGGTAAGATCCAATTTTTTTTGTTCCGTTTGGATCTTTGGATCTTTCTTCCCACAGAGAAACATAGACAGGAACTGTTGGTTCAATACTTCTATGTCCAGCGGTGCAGTGGGAGGTGCTGTTGTCCCATAGCAGGAATGTCCTGGGTTTGAATCCCATTCTGTTTTTTGTTTTTTTTTTATTGTGTTTTCATGTCCCCCTTTCCATGTTTTTTTTTCTCTGGATACTCCATCTTCCTACCCCATTATTCTGACTATTAGATGAATTGGTGCCTGCTTGGCCCAGTGTGATTCTATGTGTCTTGTGATGAACTGGCCACCTTTTCAGGGTGGAGCCTGCCTCTCTGCTGCTGATAGCCGGAGAAGACCACCAACCCCCTGAATTTGGGGTTCAATTTGGGTACCTGCTCCCTTCTCAGGACTGAAGCGCTCTGTTCTAACCTGTAGGCTAAAAGCTGATTTATACTTAGAAACCAGGTCGTCACCGTGTGTGTCACATTTCCTGCAAATGTGCACCCGCCCCTTCCACAGACACTCTGGTGCAACTCTCCAAAACTGTAGGTGACCACAGGTAGTGCCGCAGACAGGAGGCCTCTAATTGGTTAAATCTACATCTGCTCTACACTATGCGTATTTCCTATTTGGTACCTTACCGGCTTGTTATGTTTGTATGACCGCCATTGTGGAAAACAACTCATGAAGAGGGACGAGCTAGAAGGGCGAGGTGTGCGAGAACGCTGGGACCTTTTTTCCACCTGGATCCCCGCTCTTTTTCGCCCTCATGTTGTCGCACAAATTTGCTCCCACTTCCTCACCGCCTTGGCCGTATCTAGACCCACGGTAAGTTCATGATTGGCTCTCTTGCTTTGTGACGTGGAATAACATAGCACAGACCATGCTTCATTATTTGGCATAAACCAAAGATATCTGCGACAAGCTCACTGTGACACACTGCTGCGGGAGGATAACCAGCCCTTCACACTAATCCGTACTATAGCTGGTTGGTGTGTTCAAGGACCAATCCTCTAGCTCTTAATTTATCCCCCTTCACTGTTTCATTCAAAGTTCTCAGGTTACCACATCACAGCTGGCCCACATCATAATGCTGCCGCTGCCATGCGTGACTGTCACTCAACTGTTTTTATGTTTATATTTCCTTGGCTCTGAAAAGCACTCCTCTTTGCCTAAACTATATCGAGCTGTTCTCATCAAGGTTTGAATCCTGCTACTGTCACACAGATGTTGCAGCAGAATCCAGTTCCTGCAGGCTTGATAGTTAGCGGTTACCCTCACAGATTTCTTATAGAGATGCACCGATCCGATACCTGAATCAAAATCGGCTCCGATATTGACTAATTAGTTTGAACAGATATTGATTTGATCCAATCCAGTCGCTTAACATGAAATTGTTATCTTTCTTTTTTGGTGCCTTTATGTTAACAAATAATATACAGTGCATTTATGTTAGAAATAAAAGGACAATTAAATTAAATGAAAGGATAAACATAAAATCAGCTCATAATTTGGAAATGTCACTAGATGTTGTTTTAGTTTTTGGATCCAAAACCTTCCTCTTTGTTTAGACCTCCTAAACAATCGATCTGACCTTCTGCTGTTTGTCACATTGACTCATGAAGCGAGTGTCTATCTGCTGAGGGAGTGTTTGTCTAACCCAGATTTTAAGGAGAAACAGCTTCAACTGTTCATGTGAGTTTTTGATGTTTGTCCATCATTTTTTCAAAGCATAAAGGACATCATTCTCATCGGTTTTCATCTCACTGAGTTTTCTGATTTTCCGTTTTTTTTTTGTCCATAAAAGCTCAACCCTCCCCCCCTCTGTCTGTTTATCAAACATTTTGTCAAGGGGCCCTTTAAACAAATAAGAGACAGTGGTATTGATATTGGAACATTATGCTGAGTCACTGTCCTTCTGAAGATTGTTTCTTTTGGGGTTTTTTTCCCTCCACAAACAGTGAGACACCACACGCTGTTTGATTCAGGTATTACACAGGGGCAGCCTTTTGTCTTGGTTTTATGATTCATCAGGTGTTCTTGGAGGAAGAAAAAGGTGTAGGAAGAGCGGAAATTTTAGGGGGAAGGAGAGGAGATAGACAGGAGAGAGCAGTCGGACAAAGCTGGGGGGGTGGTGTCCTAACGTGACCCTCCTGGTTTCCTAGACCTCGTCAATATGATGCTGTTCCACATGGCTCGATGGGACCATCACGTGTCCTGCTCACTAACACACGCTCCGTAGCACATTTAAACTGTAGGTAACTGAGGGTACGTTCAGAGCAAGTCAACCTAACTGTCCCTGACTGTGACTCGTCTAATTGAGTCACATCCTAAACCGTCCCACCGTGGAACATTCAGGCTAAAATGCTTGAAATGTACAGGTTCACACATCCCTAAAAAAAACAAATCTATAAAAAATGTCACAAAACTAAAACTATCTGTGTTAAATGCAAGAAATGAAATAAAATACAATGTGCAGTAAAGAAAAAAAGATACACTATAAAGAAGAAATACTTTGTTTAACAAATCTGCATAGATTAAATTAAATTCAGTTTGGGGGATGACTGAAAAAGAAAGAACAAATGACCATGGTTATTTTTCTGTGAAGAACCATTCACAGAAAAAATACACACAGCATGGATGTAAACACAAACCAAGTTTTTTTGGTAGCTGTGATGCTTAGAAATTCTAACAGCTGCTGGGAGAAAGGATCTGCGATAACCATCCTTTATTGAATTAGGACACATAAAGCCGGGCTTACACTGTACGATTTTTTTGCCCCTTTCGGCCTTACTTTCCAGTCATGCAAGTTTTTTTTAAATCGGGCCGACTTTCAGCTTGATCGTGCATTGTGTAGTGTGCAGCGCGGGTAACGAGGGGCGATCAGCCTCTCACGACCAGCTCCCGATCAGGAATCGTGAGGTCGGGAGAAAATCAAACATGTTGTGAGCAAATTACTCAGTGCGCAAACAAGTATTTCTTCTTCTTCTTCCTCTCAGATGAGCACACAAAAGCATGGTGGGGGTGCGAGTGAAACGGAGTTCTTTCTGTAAAATTGAAAGACCATAGTAGCCCACGTTTGCTCAGCCATGTCTATGAATTTTTACACTGCGATTAATATGCGCTTAAATATTAAACTGAAGGAGAGCTTCATTTCAATAACAGCTTTTTAAACGGGGTGTGAGACTACAGTCCATCCGTCTCCTAGAACCTGTGCTGTGTTCAGTGGGCAGCTGCCCCTCCTAAGATGGAGTATGCATGTAAAAGAACAGCAGATGTTATAAAGAGCCGTGATCACTGAGATGAGCTTGAGCTGAGATGACCAGGTTAAGTTGCGTTCGTCTCTGCAGGTATGGCCTTGGTCTTGATGGCGCCCACTGGTGGGACTGGGCTCATCATTAGTCTGTCTGCCTGGGTTTTATGATCTGCTTTAATTGGTGTGGATGAACTAAATCAGCAGGGACACCTTTACAACGTTTAGTGTGAGCTTCCTGAAGGAATTTATCCGTCTACGTGGTTTTTAAAACAACTCGACTTTAAATAATCTCTGCGGACTTTCATTTCTAAAACATTTACAAACCAGTTCAATGTGTCTCTTAATTGCTTAGAAATCCATGCAGAATTCTTGCATACTTCGCAGTTTTTGTCTTAGCGCTACAGAATTCATTCCAAAAAAGTAAAAAAAAAAAAACATCCACTGTACTTTGTTTCCGATTTTTAATTGATCGCATCCAAAACAAGTGCAAAAATAAGGGAGGCTCTTGGCCTGAGATGCCCCAGGAAGGGATTCTAATAATATGTTTTGTTTCATGCCATTGCTTTCAGTGAAGAGGTGATGAAGAAAGCAAATTGTACAAATAAAGCTTAAAATCCTTTATTAGAAACGTACAATTTATTGGAATGACTATGACCTGGATGACTGAGAATATTCACCAGCACAGTGGTACAGAATACAACAGCACACAACTGAAGGGCAGATGTGCATAAAAAGAGAGAAAAAACATCTAACCCTGATTCAGCATTGTTTAATGTTAGCAGATAAAGTAAAACTCCTCATGTCATTCTGAATTTAGATCTACTGCAGCTTTAGAAGTTAACACTGTTGTCTGACTCGCCTCCTTTTGAACCGGCTCTCCTGTCTGTTTCTCTGTGTGAAGCCGAGTCAATCGCTTTTATTTTCCTCTCACTGTCGGTCATCACCAGCCGGCCCGTTTGCATCGACGTTAAACGATTTTGCTCTGCAGCGGCTGCTTATTCTTACCTCAGCTAATGGGTCTGCCCCACTTGAACTCTGTGTGGGTGTTATCTAGAGCGTTATGAAAAGCAGCCTGAGGCCACACTGGATGGCAGGGTATGTGTGTTATAAAGTGTTGACTGACAGGAAGGAAATTAGATGTGAGGCAAACGAGGGGGAAGATGGGGGGGTCTTCAGAGACCTTAAACACAAGAAATTGAAGAGAATGTTGGACCAAAGGTTGTTTTTTGTTGTTGTTTTTTTTACATATTATTCTTCTGACCCAGATTCCATATGGTCACACGATGTAATTCTACATTTGTATTGAGAAAGATAAATTGATTTATATCCCCATGTTTAGATAGTTTGCAATTACTTGATATAAAACCAAATATTTTCTATAAGCACTGGTCTTGGATTCACCTGTTAAATTTCTCCTCCCTTGTGTTTCCTCCAGTACCTTATCCCACCGCCTGCCCCCAGCCTCGCCCTCCTCCCACAGCATCGCCGGCGCCTCTGGGGTCTCGTCATCCACTCCCTCATCCCGTCTCTCCAGGGGATCCACGGTGAGGAGCACGTTTCACGGAGGTCAGATCAGAGACCGTCGTCCTCCATCTCACGCCCCGCCGGCTTCGCCTACGCCATCTCACGATGCCAGCCCGCTGCCCCACGTCAGGAGCCGGGCGCCTTCCAACCTGCTCAGCAAAATCACCTCCAAGCTGACCCGCAAGTAAGAGGAGATCCTGAACAGTTAATTGAGTAGGAGCGTAGCTTTTACGGACATTGGTATGAAACTGGAAGGAAACGTCCGATATCTGGTTGCGAAACCCCTTTGGGTTGTTCCTGTTTAACGGTTGAGCTTGTTTATTATTCCTGCTGTGATCTCAGTTTCCCATTGTTTATTAATTGAATGTAATGCTTTAGTATTATAATCTTTAACATAAAAGTCATAGAGCTAACTTGCTGCCTGTTACAGTCCTTTCCTTAACCAATACTAACCTACTAGCCTTCCTATAAACAAGGAGGAAACGCAGTCATTAAATCTTGTCCTCATTAATGCAAGACCTGGGTCTAAGGAATGTTTATACTTGCTTGTATGTACCCTGCTGATTAGATTGATTCTATCTTTAACTTTAAAAGAAAATAGTAAAAAAAGATCTTACGCTGTTTTTTGGGGGTGTTGGTGTCATAACTTACAAGCTACTGTTATATGAAACCCTTCAGGCGATTAAATGATGCATTGAAAAACAGCAAACTCCACACTTATAAGCATTCTCTGTAAAACATGGCCTTTAATTTAACCCAATGAATGATTTGAAAAGACCTAAATTGTATCAAATAGATCTAACTAATTTTTCTTTTTAAGTTTATTGAAAGGGAAATTACTCGTTTTTACACAAAATGAATATGAAGAGGCCCCAGTTTCCTGAAAATGGGAAACATAAGAGAAAACTGCACATAAACCAACAAGCTTTAATCTGTATATTTTATCCTTTTTATGAGGCAGGAAGTGTCCTACATCTTAGTTTCATGAAGTCCCAATTAAATCATATTATTACTACTGTTATTTATCAGGAACTGCAGGATTTAAACAGCATTTTAGTGTGCATCTCATGCCCACTTTCAACTATAGTGGAGGATCTGAGGTCTGTTTTCCTCCAAAAACCTTGTGAATTATGAGCGCCTGATTTGTGAAACACCAGCAGATTTTTAATTGGATTATAGTTGCCTCTGCAAGGAAATCTCTGGTCATAAACTTAGGCTTTTCCCCAGACCTACAGAAAGCCTGTGCAGCGGGCTGAAGAGAAGAAAGGACAGGAGAGGAGTCAGGATCCTCTGTTTAGATGCTTTGAGAGGAATAACCAAAGATCTGTCTCCCTTTATGTCCAAACAAATGTTGAAGGCTCATTCAATAACAATGGTGACTAATCCGTTGTTTGTTTTAATCCGTTATGGTATACTGTACAAATATATTCACCACTGAGTAAATATGCTCAAATTAAAAGGTGGATTCTTCCAAAACGTTCATTTTGAGCGTATGTTGCTGTAAGAGTGGAGGTGCTGCTAGTGTCACTCAATGGCCTGAACGGCAGTAAAATAAAAGTGAACGCGTTTCAGTTATGACACCCATTACTGACCTTGTTTATGACATATAAGATAAAATTCCATAATCATAGACCGTAACATGGATCAATTGGATAAAGTATTTTGTTTTTTTTGTTTTTTTAGCAGCATTGAACCAAAGCTAGAAAGTGACCCAGGTCTGCAGCTCAGATTGACTTACTGAATGTTTCTTATGGTCTGTTGTTCTTGGCTGCTTACTGTTGCTTTATCTGTTTGATTTTTATTTTATTTTTTTACAACTTTGGCCTCTTCTTACCAATCACACCTGCCAGTTTTCTGCCCTCTCTTTGCATTCTGTTTAAATTGTATTCTTCTATATTTGCTTCCCACTCTCTGTCATTCTGTTGTCCCTCTCACTTTGCTTTCTTTCTCCCTCTTTCTGCCTCTAATCCCTTCCTTTTTCTTTTCCATTCCTCTCATCTCCTCTTCACTGCCTTCTTTTCTTCCTCTTGCCTCGCAGGGTCACTCTTGACCCTTCTAAACGTCCGAGCTCAAACAAGTCCGTGTCGGGCTGCACCCTCCCACAGGGAACAAAAACAGTTAGTAAGTCTTCCTTTCCCATGTTTTCTGGCTGCATCTTGTCTGTCTGCTTGCCCACCCCACCAGTGCTTCTGTGGTCCCGCCTCCTCCCTCCATGTGCTGTCCGTTGCAGCTCGGGGTTCAGTCGTGCAAACTTTGTCCTGAGGTAAAGCTGCTTTACATGTAGGAAGCGTAATCTCTGGTTTAGCTCAGTTATAGCTGGAGGGTTCTGATGTAAATAGAAGCATTTCAGTCACCACATTAATAACCTTAGTGTTCAAAAATTATTTTTGAATTGATAGTTATTCTAAAATAGTTTTGGTTTTTATGTTTCACTTCCAGGGAAAGGGGGGCATTACTTAAGACTGAGTGCTTTTTCACTTCTGTGTTCCCCAATTGTATCTTTTGTTCTCCATTTTTGTTTTTGTTAGAGGAAGGGTACTGGTCATTTTACCCCTAGGATTTGTTCTGGGATATGTAGAGAAAGCAAGATGATAGGTGGAAACGCACAGGGAATGGCTAAACGGGCTGCAAACACATGAATGATGCAAACTCCAACGAGTGCTAGCAGAAAAAAGATAAATAAATAAAAATATATTAAAAAAAAACTGCAATCACAGAAATAAGCAAAAGGTAAGAAGGGCTGCAAATACTGAAGAAAAAAAAAACTGGGAGATGACAATAAGGTTAGGACCAGACCCTCAGGGAAGGGGCAACCGTCACTTCTTAGAACTTAGACATGCACTAAAATACTATTAGTAGCTTATGTATTTGACATACATTGTCATGCATCCACCATGATGGTTAAAACTTGGCGTTTGGACATTATTTAATACCAGAGGATCATATTCTCTCCAGTAAAAGACCAATTTAGCTCAATATGGTGTCATGATAAAGACTTTTTATACAAGCCTTGACTAGGATGTCAGCAGACATGTCAGATTTAGGAGTTTCTAATGTTTAATATTGTGAATTAGGACATTTGTGTGAATTATTGTTTTCTCAATAGTCCACAGTAATATTTCTGTTTCCTGTCTTACTAACTTGCAGACCCAGTTCTTAACTTTCAGGTAGAGTGAGTGAAAACGTAGTCTCCAAACCCTGGAGAAGGGCTGACCACGCCCACTTCAAAGGACTGAGATAACTTCATATAAAAATATAAAGAAATAAACGCTTACACAATGTTATTTTTATATTAAACTAAGTTGTCTAAAATGATTATAGGGGGCATAATTTGAAACCAATTTATAATGATGTATAATTGCTGCCGTTCCTCTTTCTCGAGTATTCTTCAGTTTTAACTTTCTCCCACTTTAGGTTAATTTAGTTATAATAACCGGGTAATACCTTTCGGTATTTTAATGCAGCATTATTGAGACGCATTTTTTAGTATATGATCCACATTTATTATCTGTGGAACTCTAGTAAATCCAGACTAAACCTCTTCTGCTTCTGGATGCAGTTATATAACCAAACCTATTTCTTTTTCTTGCTTACCCTCATTATTTGGTATGTTTCCTAATCTGACTTGAAAGCACATATTATCTTTTGTGATGCACAATATTCAAGTCCTTTAAGCTGCCTTCAGGCTAAGCCCTGACCTTTAAGTCTAATTTTTGTTCAGTCAGGGAAGGAAACTTGATGTTAAACTTATTTGACTTCAACTGATCCTTCCTGTAGAACAGCTTCACCTCCAAGCTGCCAGTTTGCAGCTCTCTACCTGTCTGTGTGCATCTGCGTCTGTCTGCGTCTCTGCTGGCTCGGCTTCATGCTTCCCATCTCACTGAAAGGCTGCTAGTGCTGCAGCGCCACCACCAGCTTACAACAGTGAATACACCTTCAAAGTGTTTGTTGTTGAACATGTTTGATTTTCCTGCTGACTGAACGGTGGATTGAAGCATTAAGCTAGAACAACTATCAGCAGAAAGAAACTTGGTTTGTATAGCAAACACTCATGTGAAGATGGTCTGTGTTTTGTGAATAACAATTAAACTGTTCTAGTTTGAGTCACATAAATAGCATCACATGTTTAAAGATGATCAGAGAGCCCAAAGGGACCAGTAGAGACTTGAAAGAAGGGGATGCATTCATGCTTTTTGAAGAGAAAAACTGATAGTGTTTGCTTCAACCCTTTTAGCTTTAATAGACAGATTTTTTTTCCCACGTCTTCCTGATAATGACCCATCAAATGTAATCAATCTAGAAAAAGCTTTTCCATTTTAACCAGACAACAGAACATTTCTGTAAGTGTGGCTTTATTGTGAATGAATCATCCAGAGGCTTCAGAGTCTTGGACAGAACCAGGTCAGGATGTTTAATTATCGGAGTGGAAGTATGCCGGGTGGTCCGCGTGAACCGCTGTCACTTAGGCACCGTTTGCCCAACAATGATCCAATGAAAGTGGGGTTTATTTGCCATTTCTGTTAACACATCTATATCATGTTTTAATTAAAATCTGTATGCATATGACAACAGTAGGAAGATGAAAAGGGTGTAATTTCCCCTGCCAACCACTAGTTGGTGGTATGTTCTTAAAACCGTCCTGGTTTCATAATGATGGAGACCAGAGCGTTTTCCTACTATTACTCTCTGGAACGTGATCTTAAAATGATCCATTCTCAGAGAAAAGATGCACTGATTAATAAAGGAACAGTAGGAAGGAAACAAAACATCCATTTTCAATAAAAAAAAAAAAAAACAATGTAAAGAGGCCTTAGTTGTGGTAGACTCCATTTTTCCTCAGAAGTCTAACTTTCCTTTTTTTATTATATTTTTTTTAATTAGAAGTTGGAAAGTTGGTTCATAAGCACTGCTAAATTTTCACATAAGATAGGTGCTACTCGCATCAACAGCAGTTAGCAGTACTTTTTAACTCTGACGTTAGCAGTTCTTTATGATGTATGTAGCAAACAGGTACTGCTTGTTAGAGTCAAGATGATATCTTTCAGGCTTGTTTTATGTGCTCAGAATACTGTGCAGGCCAGCATTTTAGAATACAAAGGGTCCACGAGTGGGAAACTGGGATCAATTTAGCTCGGAGATTACGTCACCTTAACTTTATAGTTTTGAATTCCAAAAATGATGGAATGCACAACTGGCTGTAATATCTTCCAGGAACTAAAAAAAGCACTTTGAGAGCATAGACCTCTGCCAAGCAGTAAATGATTTACACCCACAGCTAAAATTTGCACGTGATATGGATCGTTATAAAATTTTAATGAATTGCTTCTTGCCCTTGAGGCGTGACTCTGGTAAAAGGCACGGCATGATCAGCGCTGCTGCCACCCTCTGGTTTAGGGAGGAACTTCTTGTTCTGCCAAATGTTAAAGAATCCTTTAAAAAATTCCTGTAAAAATAGAGTACTATATTACGACGGAGTATTAGGACCAAGCTAAATATTTTTTTTATTTCTTCTATTTGGAGAATAAAGTGGTAACATTACGAGAATAAAGTCGTAAAATTATGTTAAAGTCACAACGAGAATAGTCATAAAATTATGAGAATAAAGTCTTAATATTAAGAGATTAAAGTCCTAAAATTACTAGAAGCAAGTTTTGGAACAATGTTGTATAAATAAGGAAATCTTTTGGCACACCAGCATCGAATTGAGCAGGATGTCAAAGTGAATTCAGGCTGCTGTTTGGTGGTGATGGTCAGCCGTCATATGCAGGTCGGAGCTCTGAAATTGGTTGTTGTATGACTTCATTCTCATAAATATTAGAACTTTATTCTCCTAATGTTGCGACTTTATTCTTGTAATATTACAAATCTTTTCTCGTAATTTTACAAATGTATTCTCAAAAAATTTTTAAATAAAAATAATTACCAGCCCACATTTCTAATAACAGTTAACCCGGGGATTCAGATAGAGAAGAAGCAAATTATGCAGTTTTTTTCGGCTTACGTCTGGAACATGAATAGTTTAGGAGTGACATGATCCCCAAAAATGATAGTTTCAGTCTCTGCTGCAAAGAAAGAGCATTCTGTTAGAATAACAGCATCATTGCTCTCCTCGTATTGCATAAAGGCTGCACTGCGCTCTCTATGACCTCTACAGCCTGTCCAAATCTGGCTGGATCGATTGTGATCTGTGGGCAGCCATAGTGGTACCACCCGCCTGGGATCTGCC
>NW_015150963.1:21255-43767 GCF_000732505.1 Cyprinodon variegatus | reverse complement strand
AGAATGTATGAAGGCCGAAAAAACAAAGTAGATTCAGGTTAAAGGGCAACCATAAAGTATTCATGTTTATTACTCAAGTAGAACTATGTACATCCTACTGTTTAAAAACACTTTTGTAGAAATTAGAGTATAAACTTCAGCTTTTTACTCGTGTAAAAGTGCAAAATAGAATTTTTAAAACTACTTAAAATATAAAAGTAAAAGTAATGCAGGAAAAATTTTAAGGATAGTTCATTTAAACCTCATATTAGCTACTGCACTACGCTATTTAACAAATATTTTTCTACAATTCTGGATGATAACTTCCTTATTCTTAATTTTCTTAGTTTTATAACTAATGGCAGTAGTGTGAAATTGAACTTTGCATAATCTTGAAAAACTATTTATTTTAGAAGTTGGTGCAGAAAATTAATTGTTTTTAGGAATCAATTGTTTTTGTTTTTTATATCAGCAGGCCATAATGAAAATTAGCTCAAATGAAAACAAAACTAATGTATATTTTTTAGAATGTAAGGAGTAGAAGTAAAAAGTCTGAAAAAATTATTACTCCATTTAAGTATAGATAGCCAACTTTTCTACTTAAGGTAACAAAGTATTTTTTACGTGTTACTTTGCAGCTTTAAATTACAGAATGTTGTCTTAAAAGTTTCTGACTTCATCACTGTTTACTGCAAAATTCTCTAATAGTTTTTTTATGAACCATACAAAAACATAAATACTTTTTAGAGTTTCTGTTTCTCTCTATAGATGGAATTAACATCTCAGTATAAATGGAGTGGATGGATTACAAGAAGCCTTTATATCTTCATGAAGTCATTAGTCTTGAAAGTTTGTCTCAGTGAGGAAACGAGGGAAAAGATTTCCGCCTGCAGCTCTTCAGCCTTTAACCCGTGACATTCACAGCATTTAGCATACATGAGCTCTGTACAGGAGCAGATGCTGCTAAGAATCATCTGGGTCTGTTGCAGTCATCCTGACTTACTGACCCGGCATCAATGCTGTTTTAAATCAGGATTAGTTATGTAAGCTGGATTTATCCTTCTCTTTACCAGGGATCATAGGCAGCTCTTCTTTAAGATGCATCAAGGTTGTCTTGCAACACTAAAAGAGTTTTCTCCACCTATCTCTCTGTTTTTTCCTTTCTACTTTTGCTATGGTAGAAAAGGCTTTTAACTTTTGTTATTAACAGTTTATTAAAATCATCTGAGAACCTCAGACTGTTTCTGAGATAGTTTTGAATACAGAGGAGGAGTTCACAGTGGATTCAGCTCCTGTGGCTGCAAAGAAGCCTGCATCATTATCTCTCCACTGTTGAGATATTATCAAATACATTTATCATTTTTTCCCAGTTTTGATAATTTAATAACACATTTAAATATTTTTTTTATAAATTATTAATTTATTGTCACCCTCCATATTTCAGGGACTGCAGGTCGTTTCCGACTGTTTGGCAGCAACTGCTGCTCATTTCTGCGTATTGTTTTAACACAGACCTGAATCCTCCAGAGCTACAAATATTTAGTTAATTAATTGCATTTAATTATCAACACATGGCTGATCCTTTCCCATCTAAATGCTACTGAAGCTGCAAAGGATTCCTTCATTTCTGACACCCAGCTCTCTCGTTTTAGTATTTTCCTTGTTTGATAAATAACGATGCTGTGAAATCTGCTGTGTGGTTTCCTACACATAGGGTTAATTTAAATAATGTAAGAACTTTTTAGAGAACATATTGTTCTAGGCTCAAGGTATGTTGTTCTGGACCATGGCTGATTGTTCAGTTTGTATCATCAGTTAGAGGGTTTTTCTCTTTGATTCTCTTTTTTTTTTTTTATTTAGAAATATTGTAAGAGGAAGCACATCTTGAATAATATGAAGCAAAAGCAAGAAAGTTTCTAAATTAAAGCTTTGAATCAAGATGTTCTATAAGAGGATTATATACAAAGCTTCACTTCCTCTTCTGATTTTCATTTCTGTTAAGTTAGGAAACATTTTCTACAAGCTTTTCATTTAGTTTGGAAATCCTCTTTGTTATTTAGATTACAAACAGTTATTAATCATAGAGTTTTCAGGCTCAGAGGAGCCTCCATGATGTGGGTCTAATCCAAGGATCACATTGCCTGAGCTTTTATGTGGAATTATTGACTTTGGAGATGAAACGATGGTCACAAAAAAAATTATTTTAAAAAAACACCAACTGATGTGAGAACAAAAGAAAAAAAACATCTTTAATAAAAAAAAAATACAAATTAAAGACAATCACTACAAAAAAAAATACATTTGCGCCATCAAGTGACAAAATATTAAAATTGCAGTCTCTTTAACTTATTTTCTCTATTTTGTTGTTAAAAAAAACTCACTTTGGATACAAACAATAAAATTTTTATCAAAATAAATATAAAAATACATACATATATATATATTCTCATAATGTTATTTTTTTTTACTCACACAAATGGAAACACTTACAAAATGTAATATTGTGAGATAGTACAGCCACCAGCTTGTATTTCTCCCCATATTAGGAGTTGGTGTTGACTTCTATTCATCGTATTAACTACATTTGTGCCTATCTCTAACTTTCACCATTGGATTCATATCCACAACCTTGACCACAACCTAAGTTTAATCTACCCTATACCTCTCGAATGAAACCTTCCACTATATATATCCAGTCTGCCACATTATTAGCAATTTTTAGTCCTTAAAAAGTAGCAGATCTTACAGAAAAGGTCTTAATTAGCTACATAAACAAGCACACACACCTACAGGCTGTTTATTTATGTCCCTCTGGTCTGATATAAACTCTGTCCCTCCATCCAACCTCCTCACCTGCTTCATTTTGGTGTTTTCTTGTTGTTTTGACTCCATCCATTGTTTCAGAGCAGTGTAGGGTGCCAATGATCACAGTTAACAGAGTTGTGTTGTTCTGTGTTGTAATTGGTGCTGAAAATAAGAAGGAGATCATAAAAGAAAGATGGAGGATGTTAGGATGTGATGAGAGAGATTGTTTGGTTGATTCCTAATAGATATTTTTGTCTTCTTCTTCTTGAGGGTCACAGACCAACCTGAGAGAATCAGCAGATCTCCGGTCCCAAGGTGAGTACATGTTTGGGTTTTCCTTTTAGCTCGGTTCCTCTGTGTTTGTTCCAGTCATAATCAGCTTCCAGGGATTTTGGTAAAGTTATTTTTCTGGTTGTAAATATCTGGACCCTTGCACAACTCAATCTTTTTTCTTCATTATGGAAAAAAAAAATTTTTTATGGAACTCTTATTCAAAAATGACAATAGCCCACTCAGGTTAAAGATGGCAGAAATCCTGTGGAATCTTAGTTTCTGGGTTCGTTACTGAAGGTTTCATGTGCTCCTCCCAGCCTCAGCAGCTCCAGCCCAGTCTCAGGTTAAAAGCATCAGGTAAAACAGTGACAGGTGGATATTTAGTATGCAGACTGTGGTGTAGATCTAGACTCTCACTGTGGCTCCTTGTTGTAAATGATTCCGGCTGGTAGAACTGAGATATGATTGTCTGACCTGAACCCATTAGCAGGATTTAGTAATGTGTTTTTACTTGTTAGTCATTGTTATTGTAGAAGTCTTGAATTTATATGAAATCACATTTTTTAATCTTTTCCCACCTTTAATGTAACAAATATCCCCTGCAGTTAAACTAAGAAACTATTTGATGTCATAATTTTAGAAAATTGTGAAGGGCAGTTGAGTGCGTTCAAACTAAGGTTGCCAACTGCCCCTTAAAATAAGAAACTGACTCATAATAAGAAACATTTAAAAAGACAATTAACTTACACAATAAGGGAAAAAATAAATGAATATCAGCATAGTGAAAGACAATACCTGACCAGGAAGTGTCCCTTGTTTAATTTTCACAGAGTTGGCAACCCTGGTTTAAACACCTTTAAACTAATGCTTTATTAAAGCACTTTTTGATTGAATTTCTTCATTCATCTTGCCATCAGTAATAGAACACATAGTTGAAATGAAAGGAGTTTGTAGCATTTGCATCCTTTTTATACTCGTGATCAGCAAAGAAGTTTTGCAAATATTTAAATCTTGATGATGCAAATAGATTCACTACATTATCTATGCGTTGGAACATTGAAAGCTGTTATCAACGACTCTAGGAAGTAGGAGACAGTAAGCAGACAGAATCTGTCTAGTGAGTCTGACAAGAGACAGAATGAAGTGAATTTCAATCAAATTCTGCTTTAACTCTACATCTCTATTCTCTGTCTATATTCTAAATTTGTCTGGACTCTGGGGTACAGTTGTGAGACTAAGTAAAACTTTTTAAAAGTTTACCAATATTTCCAATGCGAATGTTTGGTACAGAAACATTATGTTTTCACAGAGAGACACAGTGGTGGCAGCTTAATGCTGTGGGGTTACCTGTCATCAGACTGAATTGTTAGTTTTGACCCAAAATCTTTTTTTTTTCTCCAACTAGGATAAATATTGGTGTGAGGGACCAAACTTAAATAAGGACAAAAGGTGTTAAAAATTTGAAAAAGTGCTTTCATTTAATTGTGTAAAAATGGTTAACAAAGGCTCAAAAGCAATACAAAATAACTTAAATACAAAATAACATTAATCTGGACCCAACTTAACTGAGGTTAACTGAGGATCCAACTCAAACAAAAAGCTGACCTGCAAACAAAGAACTAAAGGCTGCTTAAAAAGGGATGGAGTAACCCAAGTCGACAAAATGAGGGAGGCAAAAGATAACAAAAGAACCAATAAATACAAAATTAACCATTCTATGAAACAAATAAAGCAAAACTAACTTTTACTTAGCAGTAACAATAAGTGAATATTTAAGTAACAAACTAATTGAAAACTTCTTGAAACAAGTCTCCCCTGTCAGTCTTTCAAAAATGGTACGGTCCAGGTTTCCTTCTCCAGCTGGTTTGCATCAGCAGCACCTCAAACAAAAGAACAAGTGTAAATAAACCATTCAGACAGACATTAACTAAAGTGTGAACCCATTAGAAAATACCCGTCTAATATAACCAACTTAAACATAAATTGTAATATAATATAAAGCAAGAAAAGAAAATATTAACAGGATGTGGTGGTAGGATTATCCACCACAATTGTCAATATACAAAGTCCAAGATTCTAGAAAAACCCTGGAGGTTCTTTCCAGATAATATTTGTCAAAATTCATTTCAAATATTGCTTTTAACGAAGCTTTAGTTTTGGGGTTTCAGTTGAATTTTACAAGTAACATTAAAGGTGGGAAATTTTGGTAATTTGAACAAAAACGTAACCTTTTTCCGGCAAGTATTTGGTTTATTGAAGGATTGTTACTGATCACAGGAAGGTTAATCACCAAACTGGATGTCTGATGTTATGTTTTTTTCTCCTCCTTTCCAACTCATTCCCATTCATCCTTTTACTTCTTAATTTCGACTTCATTTCATCACTGCTATTAAAAACCTTTTCTACCCCCAACTCTTCCTTTTCTTCTCTCTCATCCACACGTCTCTCCTGCTCCTTCTCTCCCTCCCTAGTCGCCATCTATCTGGGTATCAGAAAGCGGCCGAGCCCCGGACCCCCCGATGCGGATGGGATGTGAGGGTCCGGAGCCCCCGGGATCCCGCCGAGGTGGTGCTGGCATTGCGAGAGGCGGCGCAGGGCTGCGGCTGCCAGGTCCATCTCGCCGGGTCTTTCCTCCTGTCCTGCACCCATGGGGCAGCCGGCGCTCGCGTGGCCTTCGAGGCCGAGGTCTGCCAGCTGCCCAGCGGGCAGGGCCAAAGCGGTGTGAAGTTCAGGCGCCTGTGGGGGGCGCCTCTAGCCTTTAGAGACATCGCCGCCAAAGTGTCCAAGGAGCTGGAGCTCAGAGGTGAGGCAAGTAGGTGACAGACTGACGGACTGAGGAAGGAGGAGGAGGAAGGGAAATAACTTCCTTCTTCTCTTCCTCCTTGGACTCCACATCATCTCGCATTGCCTCACCTCCGCCAAAAGCCCCTCAGCTCCCAGACACCCCCACTCAAAGCTGGACGGACGGATGCAACAGACTAAAGCTGCCCCTTTGACCTGCGACCCCTGCTGAGAAAACACCCACACCTGCGTAGCTTAAGGCCATAGAGTTGGACTCTTACTTTTTTTTTTTTCACAAGTTCAGATGTAATTCAGGTTGTTGTTGCTGAAAATGATTGCGAACGGTAACTTGTTTATATTGTTGTTTCTGTTGTTTGTCATCATTCCTTTTTAAAGAGCTGCTATTTAAACTGTTCTTTTTTTATTTTTATGTAATTATTATTATTTTTTTTGCTTAGTGCTTTTAAAATAGGAAGATATTGACAACTACTGTCAATATCAGAATCAGAAGTCACAGAGGAAACCTCCGGCCTGTAGGGGGAGACATGCAGAAATGCAGGGACTGTCAACAGATTAACTGAAGCAAAGCTGAAGAAGCCTCTTGGATGAGAGGCCAAACGTCTTCTGCCCAGTTACCTATACTGCTGCTTCAAGCCTCTGGATTTTGGCTATTCTTCAGCCTTCCTACTGAAAAGTTTGCTTCATTCTCTCATCTATGTGGTAAACAGGAAGCAGAGCCTCTTTCCCGTCTGACGTTTAACATGTAGGGACATAAAAACAATCGCACCGTCATTATTTATTAAACCAGTATGAAGCCAAAATAGAAATGCTGTGTTGTGGAAAATCAAATAACACCCAGTCGCTTCAGCTGAAAACCTCACTTAGTAACTATGTATTCTGTTGTGTTTTTAGATAAAAACTTTTTTTCTCTGTTAGCTTTTTTTTTTTTNATAACAAAAGAACCAATAAATACAAAATTAACCATTCTATGAAACAAATAAAGCAAAACTAACTTTTACTTAGCAGTAACAATAAGTGAATATTTAAGTAACAAACTAATTGAAAACTTCTTGAAACAAGTCTCCCCTGTCAGTCTTTCAAAAATGGTACGGTCCAGGTTTCCTTCTCCAGCTGGTTTGCATCAGCAGCACCTCAAACAAAAGAACAAGTGTAAATAAACCATTCAGACAGACATTAACTAAAGTGTGAACCCATTAGAAAATACCCGTCTAAAATAACCAACTTAAACATAAATTATAATATAATATAAAGCAAGAAAAGAAAATATTAACAGGATGTGGTGGCGGTAGGATTATCCACAACAATTGGCAATATACAAAGTCCAAGCATGTGTCTAAATAAACTGGACTCAATCTAACCAGATTCTAGAAAAAACCCTGGAGGTTCTTTCCAGATAATATTTGTCAAAATTCATTTCAAATATTGCTTTTAACGAAGCTTTAGTTTTGGGGTTTCAGTTGAATTTTACAAGTAACATTAAAGGTGGGAAATTTTGGTAATTTGAACAAAAACGTAACCTTTTTCCGGCAAGTATTTGGTTTATTGAAGGATTGTTACTGATCACAGGAAGGTTAATCACCAAACTGGATGTCTGATTTTATGTTTTTTTCTCCTCTTTTCCAACTCATTCCCATTCATCCTTTTACTTCTTAATTTCGACTTCATTTCATCACTGCTATTAAAAACCTTTTCTACCCCCAACTCTTCCTTTTCTTCTCTCTCATCCACACGTCTCTCCTGCTCCTTCTCTCCCTCCCTAGTCGCCATCTATCTGGGTATCAGAAAGCGGCCGAGCCCCGGACCCCCCGATGCGGATGGGATGTGAGGGTCCGGAGCCCCCGGGATCCCGCCGAGGTGGTGCTGGCATTGCGAGAGGCGGCGCAGGGCTGCGGCTGCCAGGTCCATCTCGCCGGGTCTTTCCTCCTGTCCTGCACCCATGGGGCAGCCGGCGCTCGCGTGGCCTTCGAGGCCGAGGTCTGCCAGCTGCCCAGCGGGCAGGGCCAAAGCGGTGTGAAGTTCAGGCGCCTGTGGGGGGCGCCTCTAGCCTTTAGAGACATCGCCGCCAAAGTGTCCAAGGAGCTGGAGCTCAGAGGTGAGGCAAGTAGGTGACAGACTGACGGACTGAGGAAGGAGGAGGAGGAAGGGAAATAACTTCCTTCTTCTCTTCCTCCGTGGACTCCACATCATCTCGCATTGCCTCACCTCCGCCAAAAGCCCCTCAGCTCCCAGACACCCCCACTCAAAGCCGGACGGACGGATGCAACAGACTAAAGCTGCCCCTTTGACCTGCGACCCCTGCTGAGAAAACACCCACACCTGCGTAGCTTAAGGCCATAGAGTTGGACTCTTACTTTTTTTTTTTTCACAAGTTCAGATGTAATTCAGGTTGTTGTTGCTGAAAATGATTGCGAACGGTAACTTGTTTATATTGTTGTTTCTGTTGTTTGTCATCATTCCTTTTTAAAGAGCTGCTATTTAAACTGTTCTTTTTTTATTTTTATGTAATTATTATTATTTTTTTTGCTTAGTGCTTTTAAAATAGGAAGATATTGACAACTACTGTCAATATCAGAATCAGAAGTCACAGAGGAAACCTCCGGCCTGTAGGGGGAGACATGCAGAAATGCAGGGACTGTCAACAGATTAACTGAAGCAAAGCTGAAGAAGCCTCTTGGATGAGAGGCCAAACGTCTTCTGCCCAGTTACCTATACTGCTGCTTCAAGCCTCTGGATTTTGGCTATTCTTCAGCCTTCCTACTGAAAAGTTTGCTTCATTCTCTCATCTATGTGGTAAACAGTAAGCAGAGCCTCTTTCCCGTCTGACGTTTAACATGTAGGGACATAAAAACAATCGCACTGTCATTATTTATTAAACCAGTATGAAGCCAAAATAGAAATGCTGTGTTGTGGAAAATCAAATAACACCCAGTCGCTTCAGCTGAAAACCTCACTTAGTAACTATGTATTCTGTTGTGTTTTTAGATAAAAACTTTTTTTCTCTGTTAGCTTTTTTTTTTTTTTTTTTTTTAGTCATACTTGTTCAGTTTTCGTAACTGTCCCGGATGAGCTTCAGCCTTTAACATGGAAACAGTGAGTGAGGATTTTCTCACTGAGCTGTTGTGTGTTTTTCATTTCCATTAACATTTTCACCATCTGACCTTTGGGTGCATTTACTTTATTCCCACATACCTGAAGGTCGGTTGCCATCTTAAATGTCCCCATAACCTTTCAGGTTATGTTTTATTAACACCTAAAAGTAGATTTTTTTTTCTTTGTTTTACAGTGAGACAAGGTAAAAATGGCCTCAGATATGTAAAAACTAACACATAGCAGATCTAAAAATACACAATTTAAAAAGAAATCGTATTACTTAAAGCTTTACTAATCAAGACGGCTGAATATCTACAGAGTTTTGCTCATATTTGTAAACGCAGCTGGTGACAGTTGCTTCCAAAAGTCACTGCTGTTGTTTTGCCGCCTTGATGTTAAGTTAACTCGTACTTGGATTCCCCAGAGCAGCAAAGAGCTTTTTCTTCACTGTTAACAAACAAATAGAATATCTAACTGCTTATTCCCTTTAAATACCGTGGAAGCAACATGGTTGAATTTAGTTTTTCCACACACAGCTTTCACCATGATCCACAGTGATCATATAACAGCGTCAAGTTTTTCTGAGTTTTTTTGCAACCTTCAAGCTTGATGTAAGTAATTTGATAATCTTTGGAATATCAGATGATTTGATTATGTTTCAACTCTCCAGAATTAAAAGAGGGCTTTTTTTTTTTTTTTTTTACCAGAACTGCAACTGGAAGATAAGCAGGAAAAAAACTGGCTAATTAATGATAAAAAAAGAAGGTTCCAACCATGTTTACGTCACTCGATCCGTCTTTCCAAACACTAAGCTCCAGCTGACCATGAAACGGGACTTTTAGATCAGATTAATATTATTCATTACTCCATTGACACCAATACGATTAACTAGGGGAAGCCATAAAAAGGAAAAATATGACTTCACATTTAATTTTTAAATAAATAAAACTCATTCTTTCAACAATTTCCAAAATAGTTTTTAAGCAGTAAAACATCTTTTTGGGAAATTCTGACTCTGCAATAATGGTTTCAAACTCCAGTCCTTGATTGCTGGTGTCCTGCAACTATTAAATGTGTCCACTGCCCTAGAACATCAGAACCTAATGGCTCAGCTGATTTGCTAGCGTGCATTTCAGCTCTACATTGCTCTGCTAATGAGCTAATTGATTCAGGATTGTTGGAGCAGAACCATCTTACCATTGCTGGACGCTGATCATGCAGGACTGGAGCTGGAGACCCCAAAGGCTCTACTCAATGGTTCATTTACCTTAGACTGGTCCAGAACCAGTGGATTACACTGGAAAAAAAATCTAAATCTAGATAAGTCATTTTTTCTTAAAATAAGTGCATGTCTTCTTGAATCAGGAAGGTAAAATAAACATTTTGCCAATGGAACAAGACAATTTACATTTAAAATAAGCAAACACAATTGCAATGTCTTATTCCAAGTACATTTTATCTAAATATCTAAAATAAATACTCATTACATTGGCAAATCGTTACATTTACCTACTCAAATTACATTTTTACTTATTTTAGATTGTTTTTCCAGTGTAGTCGCTCTTTCTCTGATCAACACTGTTCAGTGTCCCAGCCTGTCTTACGCCATTGCTGATGTGTTTTATAAACATAGTGCAATACAGACACAGAGCCAACAATCACAAGTTTCAATCTTTTTTCTTTCGGTTTTTATCGTTTCTGGGATGTTGATGTAGATTCAGCACTTTTTCTTCCAATTTTCCCAACACCTCAGCCTCAATGCCTTTTTTTTTGTTCGTGGTACAACTACGACTCCTTTTAAGAATATGGAATCACTGCAATATGAGGATGTCTGACATTATAGTGAAACAAAATCAACATTAGAATTAATGGCACTTTTCTGGATATAGTAGGCTTGGATATTTCTTTCCTTTTCTAATCCTTGCTCTGGTTTTACCCAACAGCTCACCTGTTGGACCTTCTTTCAGTCCTCTGTAACAACAACAGGCTTTGTTTTCATTTGCACTAGTTTAATCACTGACTAATCTCGCTCTACATGCTGTGGCTCCATATTTTTTTTGCCAAGAGTTAAAAATCAGATTCTTTAATTTTGACATTCAAGCTGTAGATTCTCTCTCCTTTTTGGCCAGACTTCAGGACTGATATTAAGACTGTTGTCTCATTGGATTAAAGGTATGGATCCATGACTGTTAACAATCAAATTCCTGCTTTTAAAAGCCAATTTAAAAAAATAAATAAATAAAAATTTGAAGCTACACTTTGATGCAACAGATAAAAAAAAAATCTCTTATTTTTTTGTTATTCTTGCTATAAATCCAAACTCTTTACTGCAGCATCTTAAAAACACTGACCTGGAAAAGTCAATGTTCCTGGAGTCTCTGCAGGAATTCTGTTTTTTGTGCGTCAAACCTCCGTCTGAAGATGTGAAGCTGTGATTTAGAGGCCTGTTATGCAATTGTATTTTTGTTTACAGCTCTGCCTCACCACCAGAAGATGTTCTCATCCTATAAGTTGGGTTCATTCTTCAGGGCCTCAGATAATGTTAAATATTTGAAATCTAACGTACCGGCTCAAATACCAGAAATGATCGACTTGCAGTCCTGCATGTCTCCTAGGATATGTGTGACACAAAAATAAAAAAAATCTTCAACCAGTAATATGTTGTTCTTTCTTTTTATTCATATTTAGAAGCGACTCACAACAGTAGCTTTCCCTTTAATAGTCAACAGCAACATGCAGGCCTAAAATTATCCATTAATGTTCTGTGTCCTATAGATGACTCTATTTCACTAGAAAATGTATAAACCCCAGTAAATATCTACATGGACTCTAAGGCAACTCTGTCAGGAAGAAGCCATCACTCTGGTAGCAAAATAAAGCCAGCGTTGGGCGTACAGGTGGAGCAGCGGTTAGCATGCATGACCCATGAACCGAGGCCTTAGTCCTCGACGTGGCTTACTGGGATTCCAATCCGGCCTGTGGTCCTTTGCTGCATGTCTCTCCCTCTCTCTCATAACCTCTTTCCTGTCAGCCTACTGTCGAAAAAACGAGCCACTAGTCCCGCAAAAACTCAAAAAAAAATAAAGCCAGAATCTTGTTTACAAATGCAAAAACTAAAATTGGAAGCGTTTGATAGTGATGATCATTATCTTGGAGGTTGATGCAGGCAAACTGAAACATGGAGGCGGCAGCATCATGAAGTGGGGGTGCTTTTCACCAAATACATAACATCATGTAAACAAACTATCAAAAGTCATTATCCAGGAAGTCCCTTCTTCAAGATGGACAAGCTTCTAATTATACCACCAGGTTGGTTACAAACAGTGCGTCATGGACGTTCACAATCATGACTGCCCCTGGTAAGCAAAAAAAGAAGAGCTGTATAAGGTAAACCTCATCTGCTGGTTTAATCCAGAGGAATGGGTTGATATTCTAGTAAACAGAGAACTTTCTGGAGTAAAACCCAAAAGGAAATGCTTATAAACTGAATTTAAGGATGTGGTTTGACAAATCTGTCATTATTTTTGCATTTCCAAAACAGAAATTATTTTGATCCTAAACCAACCAAAACAGGGAAGCCTTGGTCTAATTTAAGGTCAGCGAAGCCTCACTGACTGGGAGGTTAATGGTCGCCACGGTGAGGAAGTGTCTGGATGATCTGTCCAACTCAAGATTGTTTAGACTGCAAGCCTTCCTCGCATTGGGCATGCAAGGGTCAAACCAAATCCTTACCCTAGCATCATCATCTTATAGCCTGATGTCTTACTGTCAACCAGTCAATGGAGTTTTAGCCCCACCCTGCCCTAACCAAACCACACCAACTCAGAGTAGGCTAATCTGGTTAGGCAGTATGGGCCAGTTTGATCTTGGAAACGTAACCAGTCCAAACTGCACCGTATCACCCAGTGGAAATTAGTCTTAAGTGGCGGGAAAAAAGTTAATTTAAACTATATCTGTGGTTTATGTGAAGAAAACAACAAAAACGTGATTTTTCGATTCTTACATGGGGCTTTGTTTAATACTCCAGTAATATTTTACAACCAAAAACAAACATTTTTGGCATACACATAGCCACGACCAGACTATGCATAGGTTGATCCCAGGGTGTTACAGATGAGTTGGGAAGATGATTTCAGTGAGAAGAAATTAGATGAATGGGAGGAAAGGCAGAAAAAGTAAACAGAAGTAAGAAAGGAAGGAGCAGAAGGGAAATTGGAGTGTCTTTGGATGGAAAGAAGTCAGCAGAAAGTAGCCGGTTGGCCAGAAATGGTAAAATAACTTAACAACAAGGCTACATGTTCATTTTTTTATAAAATAAAAAAAACAAACACAGTCATTTATTTAGGTTGTCTGTCCGCTTCACTTCTGGGCAGGGATCATGCCATCGATGGACTCTCCCTTCTCCAGCTTCTTCTCCATCTCTACCATGAGCTTCACACCATCGACCACCAGCTGCACCTGGTCCACCTCGGAGGAGCCCAAACGGTCAGCGTTGGAGATGTCGAACACGCCGCCCACTGAGGCTGTGTCCACACCGCCTGGAAGGAGAAAGAGAGTGAATGAGTCCCAGATCAGATCCTGGTTCTCTCCGCCTGGCAGGAGAAAGGAAACCTTTTCTGTACCTGTGCCACGTTTCTGCAGGCGCAGTCTGGTGAGGATCTCCTCAAACTTGGCGTGTGTGCTGAGCTTTGGCAGCTTGACGTGCACGCCACCACGCAGGCCAGTTCCCAGGTTGGAGGGGCAGGTCAAGATGTAGCCCAGATGCTCGTTCCACATGAAGCCATGGTTGTGCTTCTTGAAGATCTCCTCAATCTGACCAACAACAAGAAACCTAAATTAGGTTTTTCTACTGACAACAGTATACACAGTATTGCTACACGTTTTTATTTTTAGTCCTAATATATACATATATATATATATATATACAGTATTTTTAAATAACTAGAGTTTTGCTTCTAAGTGGTTTCAATCAGTTGTTTTACAGGTTTTCTAAATACGTTTTTCTCTTAACCTTTGCTGCTTTCCATCTGTATCTTCAGCATGAGTGTTTTCTGACCATATTGTGCAACATGTGCTATAAAAAGTAGGAAACTGAACTCGTTTACCATTAAAGAAAGTGCAAAGCTCAAAAAAACTAACCATGTTTGCAGACGATATTGATATTTATCTCAAGCCTTGTCAAGCCTCAAAGTATCTAATAAAAACTGGACTTTAATCTTTTAACCTCTTCTTCTTAAAAAAATTTAATTCTTTAAGATCCAAGTCCAAGATCCAACTCCATATAAAAACTTTAAATGACCTCCAGAAGGTCAGGAGACCTGATAATCAAGAACAAAACTTTTACTTTATCAGCACTACCCTATTATGAGTAAGTCTGTCTGATTGGAAGGAAATTTAGAGCATTTTTAGAAGTTTATCCTATAACTACCAATGAGCAACTAGTTAAAATATGTCTGTGTGTCTAACATGGATGTTAAAATGTAGAGTTTCACCTTCTGCAGGCCAACGCAGAAGCGTCTGAAGACCTCCTTCATGTTGCCACCCTTCTGCATGGAGATGACACGCAGGTGATCCTCCTCATTCACCCAGACCAGGAAGGTCTTGTTGTCATTGTGCCTGAAGAAAGAAAATATAATTCAAGTCAACATGCAACATAAAATACCTAAAATCATCACTTTGAGTAGTGATCTAGTTCCAATATAGGTCTACAGATGTGTATTATCAAAAACTGTAAAATTGAGTTTCTGCAGCAGCTGGTAGCATATTTTAACATGCTTTATGTAGAAAAGGACAAATCCGAGAAGGTAGTTTAGAAAAGGCCACAGAGGAGCCACTGCTGTGATTGATCTTCCTACATATAGAGATCTTGCTGAGAAAAGAGAAGCAAAATATAACACAGAGTATGTTTAACTGCTTTAAAGATCTCTGTTTTCCTCACCAGATACCCCTGCCATCGGGCCAATCACGGGCCATGCCGGCGCAGGTCAGCAGGGGGGACACTGGCTTGTCAAACAGGAAGTGATCAGCGATCAGCTGCTCCTGCTCAGCATCAGTCATGCCATTCAGGGGGTAGTACTTTCCCTTGAACTCACCATCAAGGCTGGCCAGAGCTGAAAAGACAATATGACCAATTGTTGAGAAGGAGTTAAAGGTTTTCACAATCACTGGAACACAGAAGAGTTTGAAACTCACCCTCAATGCTCAGCTTTTCAATGGCTCTGCGCTCTCCACGGCTGTTGTGGGGGGGCAGGGTGAATCCCTTGATGCTGCGGCCGGTACGCACGCGGCTGGACAGCACATAGTTGGGGTCAAGGTCATCACCACCCTGATGGTCACATGTTGCAGAGATAAGTCTGTGTTTTACCTTGTTATTTCCCGTTTTTTATGTCCTTAAACTGTTTTCAAGCACATTGAAGAATAAATAACCTACATTTGTTGAAACAGTGAGGCTAACTCCATTACCATCATTAAGCATAAATGATCAGCAATATTTAGATAGTTATTAGGCAAGGGTAGCAGCTGACTGAATCCCCATGAAATAACTAAGAACTTTATTGTTTGAATTATTGTAATAAGGTCAGTCATGCAGAAAGTAACAGGCGTTCATTTCTTGGATGATGTTTACATTCCTACTGTATATAACACTTGACTTGCCATGTATATATCCTGACAGGACTTTTTCTAAATGTGGCAGTGAAATGTCCACCAGGTGGCAGCACAATTTCATATCCAAAAATAGTCTAGATACAAAGCTACAAAGGTACTTACTATATGTCAAAGAAACAAAATGGACAACATCCTTCTTTCAGATGTGGCAAAGTAGCATGCTCACTTCCATCCAATGATAAGAATGAAGCAGACTATCCTTCTTTTGAAAAAGGTTTCACAAAAAAAAAAAAAATTTTTTAGACTAAGACCATATAAATATGATCCCATTATTAAGACTCAAAGGTTTTGACAAAACTGTTTAGCTCCTGCAACTACTAACATCATTTCTTCCTATACCAAATCTGGACTTGTGTCTGAAAGTGTCAGAGGTCAAAGGTCAGCTTAAAAGAGAAATTACTGACTAGGTTGAGATGATTAAAGGTTGAGAAGTAATGGCAAGAGAGGGGAGTGAAATGGCTCAATCCATTTCTGCCAGTCGCAGCCTCAGGTTACCTTCAGGTTCTCGAAGTTCAGGTCAGTCTTATGCTTGTCGGTGGGCTTGTATCCGCCATGACGGTCAGAGATGACTGGATCAAGCAGCTCCTTGAAGACCTCATAGGACTCCTCATCACCAGCGACGCAGCCCACGGTCATGATGAAGGGGTGACCTTAGAGAAACCAAGGTGGACACGTTAAATATTAATAAACCTTCTAGAACGATATTAAATAACATAGTCAGTTATATTTGCTTATGGTAATTTACATCTTGACAAACAGTAACTTCATGTCTGTGTTTGTCTCTATGCAGATGACTGTCCCCTCCTTACCTGGGTTATCAACACCAGTCTGGATGACGTCATCCACGGTGAAGCCACTGGGCGTGGATTTGCCCCTCAGCTTGTTGTAGATGTCCTTGGTAAGAATCTGTGAAAGTGACACAGAAAGACTACAATCATACCATTTCCTTCATGATTGTCTGAAGAAAGTAAGCATTGTTTAAGGGGTATTTGAAGTTGATAAATATAAAAAGGTGCAAAGGAACAAAAATGAAACAACTAAAGCATCTGTCCCCGGGGGCTTGTACCTTGGCCATGTGGTTGTTGTGCTTAGAGAGATCCGGGAACTCCTCATCCACGGAGAACTTCATCTTGTAGTCGTTGTGGCAGTTCTTCATGGCTGCCATTCTTACTCTGCCTGAGGTATTGGAGGGAAACTGTTAATATTTGAGGATTTTCAGAAAATTGTGTGCTTCAGAATTCAATCTCTGGTAGTCTTATGTGGTTTGAACACATGGTTGAGAAGAAGTCTTGAAATGTATCTGTATGTATGTATGTATCTTGAAATGTATATTTGTAAGACATTAAACATCACATGTATGATCTGCAACAAATCTTTGGAATAAACATTGTAGATTATTTCGCCGTTTCCATTTCACTGTTTCATATTCTTATCCAATAACTCTCTGCCTCTATGTCGTCTCGCTGCTTTCCTGTCTCACCACCTGTCCCTCCGCCACAGCTAAGATTATAAATAGCACCATCGCTACAGGCCATTGCGATAATCACTTTTAGCTAATACCAATTTTGACCTACTCTTGTGGTGCATTTCGGTTGTATTCTGTCTGGAGTTTTAATTTTGGCCTCATTATGCAGTCAACTTAAGGTTTAAGTGAATCAACAACCAGTTATTTCTGCAAACTAATACTCTTAAATTAACCCAACCTAAACTGAATTAACCCAAAACATTTCAAGAAATATATATATATATGTATATTTTAAATATTAAACTAAAACTAACAATGTTGCAGCTCCAAAATAACCTCTTTCTTAATGTTTTAGGGGAACGTTTGTTGGGTCATCTTATGAAGGTGCCCAAGACCAATGAAACCCGTTAAACCAAAAGGTCAAAGCATGCATGCCATACAGATGCCTCCATAACTTCCAATGGCTAAATCGAGCTCCCTGAAATATTCAGAGGCAAAACTTGGTCCTGTTCTGCAGGCGTCAGCAGCAGCTGATGGATATCTACAACTGTTTGACTGCCAGTTTTCCATTGCAGGCTAAAAGAGGAAAAAGTCATGTCTTTTCAAGGTAAAACGTAGGTTAATTTAGAAAATGCATGGTTGATTTTTGCATCGTTCATATCAGTGAAAACAAGGACTCCAAATTGCAGAATTTCTTTTGACCAATGGAGTGGATTTTTCTATGCCATGTTTACGGCATTTTTCTTTCACAATATAAGGACAGAGAGGAGCTCATATCCTCTATTTATTTCCATCTAAAAGAAATCTGTGTGTTGCTTTATTACCTGCTTAGGAGAAAAGAAAGAAGTAACAGATCCCGGGATCAGATCCTGTTGGCCCAATGTAGGTGTTGCCCAGCTCTCACAGGTGACAGACTAAAGCCTTTATACCCGGATCTGTGAAACTATTGGATGGCTGGGTCTGGGGTCCCCTCGTTTGATTGGTTAAAGCAGCTTTTCTAGGCATGCATGGGTTCCTAAAAGGCAAGAACAAACGTCACACAGAGCTGGTAGAGTCGAGGCAACAGCTGCGAGCTCCCTGTCCACCCTTTCACCCTGTGCCTCCTGGTTGCTACTTGGTGAAAACTGGCTAAAAGAACATTGTGGAAAAACACAGCTACATTAGATTCATGCAAAAGTAAAACAGCCAGTGGTTTGAAGTGCAGAATTTCTCAAACTTAAAGCTTTTATTTCTGTAATACGAAAATGAATAATGTCATTAGTGTGTTCATGTCCATTACTGGTAGATTTTAAAACATCTAAATCAAAAAGCTTTTAAATTCTCTGCGTGCACATGTGGAGAGGGAATGTTTGTTCAATGTAATCAAATGAGCTTAGTTAGTGGAGCTCAGTCATCACTTAAAGAAGTTGAAATAACCACTTTAGCTTTAATTACATCGTCACGACAGAAGGAACAGATTGGATTTCGGTTGGTGGATCTCTCATGTACAAATCTGCTAATTGGTATGTTCTGAGTTCAGGTTTCTTGACGATGTTCTTTTGGATGAAATGTCATGTTGTGATGCATAGTGACAGTCTGTTCAAATTTAAAACATTTGCCGTTTACAAAGAAGGGAAAAGAACCCTCTTATTCAAATCTGCTCTTAAATCGAGTCATTATGGGCGGAAATGGGATTGATTTGGCATTTTAAAAGAAAATTCAACAGGTCTTTTCTAAGTGAATTATTATAGAGCGTATGATTTAAGTCATTTAGAAAAAAAGACATCAAAAGTGTCGTCTTAGGTTGGAATTGATTGTGATTTTTTCCCTCCCAAAATGCAACCAAAGTCATGCTTGACAGTTGGTGTGTTATTTTGTTAGAAAGTCTGACCTTGACTCCACCAGTCACACTCTTTTTAATTGCAGCTAAAAACCTCTAACTTTGTCTCATCTGATCATAAATCCTCTCACCTAATGCTTGCTGTGAATATTTATATTTTGGATTTTCTTTTATTTACATTTGATTTACTGCTTTTATTTTAGTTATTTGTAAGGTGACCTTGAGTGTCTTGAAAGACGCTGAATGAATAAAATGTTATTATTTTCATTTTATTATTTCTAGAAAGTTATGTCTTTTTAATTGGTGTATGTAAATATTGGCTTCTGTGTAAATCGTAGTCCTTAAATGATTCTCTTTTTCCCAAAGAGAAATCATTATATATCATGCTACATCAATGATTATAGAGAACATATTTCTGTGCACCAGCTTTAATTTAATGTTAGGTTTTCTCTAAAAAGGTTACACCTTAACTGTATGCCTTTTGAAGCAATAAAGAAACTTTGATGCAATCCTGGAACAACTCACCTAGAGATGGAAATAAGCCAAAACTTTGCAAACAATTAATATGTTTTCATTGGAAATGGAAAAATATTTTCTGCCTGTACACATGCTCTATCCATGTTCTTTCTCCTCAATGGGAATTGTTTAGCTTCACCTTGCTGAAATTTGTTAAAACATCTTCAATTAAGCCAATTTTATCATCTGATAATTAAACAGGTTATTTTTATGTCAATACAGTGTTCCTAAGTTTGAAAAACTTACAATGACCCCTGCCAACCTCTTATCACTCTGGTGACAGCTAAACCTGTTACTAGATTTACTATTAAATATTTCCTTAAGAGGTTTTCAGCTTGTAAGTGTGGGAAATATGAATTTTGGTTTCATGGTCCTGAACACAAACATCTCAAATGTGCAGGCGGTTTTCAAAAAACCTCATAAATGAAAAGTAGAGTCCCATAGCGTCACTTGTCAAAGCAGCTGAAATCACTACAGGTGGCATTATCTTGGATGATGTTTTTATTGATTTTTCTTATTTTTAGCTTTAAAAATATATACCCAGAACGGAGAAATGCTGTAAACAGGCTTATAATTGTGTAGTTGATTATAAAAAATAAAAAAAAGACCCCTTGAGATGTTTTCTTTCGTCCTGAGCAAGCATGAAACTCTTTAAACTCTTTGAAAAACATGTTATGCTGATGATATCCTGCTTAATGTATGATATGGATGCTGATTATTTCTTGCCTAATATACTAAACTTGGTAATTGTGTTTCGTTCCAGTAAGTGTTCAGATACAGTTGATGTGCAGGAGGACACATTGCCACATCACACAGCTATTTCTTAGGTTTTTTTGCACAGTCATGACTTTGTTTCATTAAACTGGGAGATATGTGTTGTGTTTAAGAATGCAGTGATTTACACACTCACTCCTAATCTGAGCTTCTTTGATTTTAATCAACTTTAGTCTCCAGGTTTTCTGCTGTGTTCTGACCATCCACAGACATGCCTCTCCAAATTAGTCTTGTTCAGTGACACTGCATAAGTTCCCCTGTGTGAGCCTTGTCTCCTATTAATGAATGTAGATTACTGTAACAACTAAGAAGAGGGCAATGTGAGAAGATATGCCAAGTTACATGCAGGGGTCAGCTGCATCTCATGTGCTTAGAGCCAGCTGTTAGTTTGAAACTCAAACCATTAAAATTTCCATGCGCACTTTGCCAGAAACCAAGCAGACATTGTTTGGTGAGCAAGTTCAGAAACTCACTGAGAAAACAACACAGACCAAAGCATCTCAAACAAGTTTACATTTATAATTTTCACATTTTTTTTAAATAACACATATAATATGAGATTTAAAGATGTTTCTCTAAAGCTTTTACAAAGCAGGTTTTTAAACTTTCAAAATTTCTCCCTAGACTGCATGTTTTAACAGCCACACCCCCCTCAATAAAAACTTAAAGGTCATCCTAACAGACATGTGATATGAGCAGTCCATTCAGACAAGTTAGCTCTGCAGCTCGCTTGCTTTTTGGCATTTGTCCAGTATCCCAGTTTAGACTGTCACCCAATACCCCAGGACAAACCCTCCCCTCCCCAAACGCATACATATGCAACCCCCTGATTCAGATCCAGAAAGACCCATACCCCTGCAGTTGCCTCAAAGAAACAGAACCCCAGGAACAGTTACATAAATCAGGGTTATTATTCTGATCATTTAGATTTTTATTTTTTGGAATCGTATTGGAAACATCAACTGCTGAATATAGGAAGAATCTGCTGATACAATCAGTTAATAAGCGAAATAAATGCATGAAAAAAGGCTTAACAATCCTTTTAGTATCTGTAGAGCCTTGTGAGGCTACACTTTTGTTAAAAACATGCATCTGTTACATCAAATTAGTTTGCACACATTGCATGCTTTGACTGTATTTTCTGTTTGTTTAAACCGAGAAATGTTTGTCCATGAAGTAAAATCATCAGTACCTTTATGTCTGTTATTTGTCAGTTTTGAACCAGTTCTACCATCTGTTTCCTGGACAACAGTTTGAGTAATGTGACAGGGGTCACCCTGTATAGCATGAAACCATTTTTAGCTGGTTGGTATGGGGTTTGATGGCAAGTCCTAACTCAGACTACAGGCTTCAGGGAGCAGGAGGAAGCATGAATTAACAGGTTCGCACTTACATAATGCCAGGAACATTTTGCAGCTCCAGCTGCCAAGAGAATCCAACAAAAGTGTGGAGCAATGTTTTTGCTTCTGTTGTTGCTCCACATCTTGCACTCTCTCTCAGTGTTTGAGATCAGAGGAGAAGAATTAGGTGGATCCCCAATCCCTCCTTCAATTCCTGATCTTTGACCTCTGACACTTTCAGACACACAGGTCCAGATAAAGTATAGGATGAACTGATGTTAGCAGTTGGAGGAGCCCCCAAATAGACCTTGGTATTTACGAGACAACTGTGTGGATATGTGTTGATGCAAAGCTTCACATGGTTAAAAGAATTGGAAAGGAACGAACAAGACAAAAAAGTGCCAAAGTTCTCATTATTAACAACTGCAATAGGAAACAGCAACCTTTGATATGTAAAAGCTTAAAGGTAATTGAAGTAAAGGGTAATTTATTCCTTGGAACAGGAACATCTTGATGAATCAAGACTGGGCCTCTTTGCCCTGTGACCAAAATTGCAGAAGTCTTGTTGTTTCTAAGTTTGCAACCTTTTGTCTGATAGTTTCAGTCTTGTTTGGCAAAATTGAGAAAAATATGAATAATGGATAGGTCTACTCTTTTAAAACTATTTGAACTGTCCATCTTTGATTCTGCAGTTCTTGGGAAGCTTTTCCCAACATGTATAATGCTTCAATGCTTGTTAGACCTCTATCTGATTTCCTTGAACCTTCCCACCAATCAATAAAACAGGCCCATTGAAGGAAATAGTTTCTGCAAAGGGAAACCTACCAGCTGTTGTTGATGAAAACTAATCAGAAATCAGTGGTCAAGTTCTGTAACCAATAGTGCTACTTATCAATGCTTGTTGTAAGTCTCCAAAGTTATTATTAAACCTTCAACTAATTCTTTAATTACTTAAGTAGAAGTATAGATACTGCAGTTTAAAA
>NW_015150963.1:17898-20238 GCF_000732505.1 Cyprinodon variegatus | reverse complement strand
GGACTGCTGGAAGAACTGTGGTGAACTGGTGACAGAAAAATGAAATGGCGTACTCAAAGATGACCCTGCACATTTAGAGTATGTCTGGCTCAACCATGAACAAAATCAAAGATAAATATGGATCTAAGCTCAAAATGAGCACCTTGATATGTGCTTTAGAATGGCTTTGTCTCCATTTAAACCCAGGTTTAAAGCCTTGCAGGGCAGCATAAAGCCCACTGCTCTCATTAAGTCATAAAAAAGAAAACAAATAACAAATAACAAATAACGGTCAGTTCAGGTGTTTTATAAAATATGTCAATCAGGAAATTTTCTATATACCAAACCGAATGATTGTTGTTCTCTACTTCAAAATACACTTTTAAAATGGAAAAATTGTATAACAATTGTATAACATGGAAGCATAAACACCTAATTTTATTTCAGTGTTAAATTCTGTTTAAAGTAATAGATTATAATTAAAAATGTCTCCAGACCTTTACTGGTTGATGATTTTCTTTATTCAGACCCCGCTGATATTTAATTGGTTACCCCTGGACTAAGCCATTCCATTTTAACTGTGGGTGATTGTAAAGGATGTTTTCCTGCTGCAGGATGAAACTCTGGTCCAGTCTCTTGCAGCCTGTAACAGGTTTTCAACCAGGATCTTTGCATGTAGACATTTGCATCGAGGCCAAAGAGAAATATGGTATAGGCCTATATATAGTTTTTTTTTCTAGTCTTCTATTAAAACCAGATTTGCAGAGGGCATGAGAATATTTATCCCCAACTGATCCCTGACGTCCTCCAGGATTTACTGTTAGTATGAAAGCATGCTATATGTAAAAAGATTTTATTTGAGAACATTTTGATAACTATGAACCATTTCCCACAGCTGGATGGTGGTGCAGTTTGTAGCACTGTTGCCTTGCAACAAGAAAGTACTGCCTTTGATTCCAGGCCTAGGATCTTTCTGCATGGAGTTTGCTTGTTCTCCATGTGAATGTGTGTGTTCTCCCCAGGTACTCTAGCTTCCTCCCATGGTCCAAATATATTACTGCTAGGTTAATTGAGGTCAATAAATTGCCCTGAGGTGTGTGTGCATGCGTGGTTGTATGTCTGTGCCCCCTGATAGTCTGGCAGCCTCTCCAGGGTGTACCCTGGCTTTCTCCCATAACCTGCTGGAGAAGATTGATTGATGAATGGATGTATCATTTTCCTTCTACATCACAATCTGCTCTACTTTTTCTTGGTCTGTCTCCTAATTAAAATAAGGCACCAGGCAGTGGTTGTAAGAAATAAATTGTTAAAAAACCACCTTTTAATTTGGGATTTCTTTTTTTTACATATTATTAAAGTGAAAATCAAAAATATCCTTTATGTCCTCAGGAACTGATAATTCCTCACTGAGCTCCAGATGAACACATTTAGTGTTGCTGTGTTAAAATTTCTAGATTCTGTGAAGGGGACAGAGGGGTGCTGATGATGAAACTTGAGCTAGTTCTGGGGGGTCTTTTAGGGGAGCTCGGCAGCAAACTGTAGACTTCTATCTTTAGTTCTGCCTGTCAAGATCCTCCTAAGGCAGCTCTTCTGATTAAATTGCATTGACTCAGCTGTCATTTCATCACTCCCCTCCTTTCTCTAACTCTCCACTTCTTCCTCATTTCTTATTAGATACATACCTTTTGAGTTTTCATGTGGAATCAAGTTGTACAGCTGATAAAAGACAGTGACTCGATGGAATAAAGTCGCTTGAAAGCACTAAGATTATTTTTTGGATTGTAATTTGCATTTCCTGTATATTCAGTTTTATTTTCATGTTGCTAACAAAAGTCATTTTCATGTTGTAAAGAAAAAAAGATCATTTCTCTGCCGTACTGATGACATAAAGACCCCAAACCACAGCAGTTTAACACAATTCCTCTTGTCGATTGGTACACTGATTTGTTAACTTGTGCTGGTGTAGATTCTCAGTCATTCAGTTCATAGTCACTCAAAAAAACAAAATAAACACTGGATTTGGTTTCCAAGTTTGAAGACGTTTCGCTTCCCATCCAGGGAGCTTTTTCAATTTAAAATGTCAGAATTAGCTTTGAGTTCAAAGTTTTATAGGGTGGACAAAAAACTTGTTTTTGCTTAGAAAACATGCAAATTAAACCAGAAGAAAGTGTCCGCCCTTTAGGAACGGGGGGTCGTTTTGGGTTCCTTGTTAGCCTGCAATACCTGATACTGGGCTATGCCTCTGAAAGGGGGGTCGATAGGGGGCAATTGTTGGCTTAACTGCCCAGGTGAGATGTTTTGTCCCCTGCATGGGGGTGGGGGGTTGAAATGATAGCGGGAAGGAATCAACTCTATCGCTGC
>NW_015150963.1:16189-17144 GCF_000732505.1 Cyprinodon variegatus | reverse complement strand
TTTCTTTTAGGGCTTTCAGAACAAAATTGCACAAATTGCCAAGGCAACGAATTTCACTCTAGAGACCTTCTTATTGCTCTTTTGCTCGTTTGACTTCTGGATAGACGAGTCTGAGTAGCATCATCTCAGTCAGGGCTCAATGTTAACCATCGCCCAATCTCCCGGGGCAAGTAGTTTTTATTGTTGGGAGAGTACAAATTTCATTGCATTTGCCCGCTGGGCAAGTTCAATGATCGCAAAAAAAATTAGTTATCACTCAAATTACTTTAAAATCACTGACATTCGATGAAAACGACCCAAAAGCGTTCACATTCTCGCGTGATTTGAAAAAGCCGAGTTATTTATATATAGTGTATAATGATTCTCTAGAAAAGTCACATTATATTAATAGTATTATCTTGTATAAACATACAGTGACTCTAAAATTAAAGTTATTTATTTGTGACATTGACTTCTATCTTGTGATTTATCTTTAGTTTTTAACCTGTCAAGTTTTTTGTAGATTTTTAACATTACAATTTATATTTTTCCAAGCATACAACAGTTTAAAGCAAAGTTTAGTTTGAAAAGAATGTGCAGGAAGGATTGAAAAGCATGTTAACACGGTAATGTACGCTTGAGTTCATTATCTGACGCATGCATATACACACCAGGAACCTGTAAACTTAAAAAATACTGAATTACAAAAAACATAAAAATAAAAAAAAACATGTTTCATTGATATATACACAAAAATGAATATTAGGAGCTATATCAAACATTACACTGGGCAAGTAAAAATTGCTTCTGGGCAAATGAAATGTGAAAGTCACTTGCCCTTTGGGCAAGTGGTAAAAATCCTTAACGTCAACCCCTGTCAGTGCAGAGCTGAGTTGTTTTTAGGCGTACACTGTGAGCAGGTAGGTCACATCAGAGCGTCAGCTCGCACCGTGTGAGAACATACATCGTTAGCTGT
>NW_015150963.1:10111-12199 GCF_000732505.1 Cyprinodon variegatus | reverse complement strand
TGCAGCTCAGTCAGTTTTTGGTCCCATTATATAAAACTTTTAACTCAACACTAATTCTGACATTTAAAATTGAAAAAGCTTCCTGGATGGGCTTCCTCCACAATACGTATTACTGATTGTTTGTACATACCATTAATATTGTTGTTTAAGCCCAGTACGGCATAATCCTTTAGAAATGATCTGATATAAACATCTGCTTATTTTTACATTTTCCCGGCTGTATTAAGGTCATCATACTCACAATACCTGATCAGGTTCTGTTTTCAATGTCATTTGGATGTTAAAAACATTATGTCTGGCAAACATCAGAACAAATGACATTACTTATCTGTAACCAGCCTTGTACCTGCAATTCAAATGATTTATTATTAGAAATTATGTCTACAAGCCCGACTGATGAATAAAGAAAATATTTTAAAGTCCCAGAAAAGGAAACTGATAAAATAGAATATATCTTTAAGAACCCTCAAACAATTGCCAGTTCTCCTAAGGATGACTTTGACACATCAAGAACCGTAGCCTCAAAGAGAACTGGACAGGAATGGACTGGAAGGTTAGGGGCCTTGCTTAATAGCATGAAATGTCTTAAAATGTAGAAAATTTAATCTAAAAGGTTTTCAAACTCCAAATGTTCAGAAACAATGGACAGCTGTAAACCAGCACTATTTTAGGAATGCTCAAAGTCTCAGTTCTGTTACTCTAGTGGGACATCTAGTGGTCATACAAGAAAACACATTCCTTTTTAGGATTTAGTTTGAAATTAAATGTCCTTTTTATATATTTTAATTGACTTTAAATATTACATGAACCTCATTAAAACCATTAATTCTTCTGATCTTTCTATTTTATACAAGTGGGGTCCTGAGCAAGACAGCAATAATCAGTTTGGTTTGCTAAGTCCCCATAACATGCTTCTCTTCTTAAAATCTACTTCATACTTTTTAACCCAATAGTTATAATTTATCTGTTTAACCTCTCATTGCACCTTGAAGTTAGATATCTATATATCAGTTTTGATGTGTTTATTTTATCAAAGGGAAGGTGAAGATAACTGCTGAATGAAATACAGCCATGTTTTTATTTTTAGCTTTGAAGCTGTAAGTTGCGCAGTTTTGTCAGTGCATCAACAAAGCGGCATTTGCACTGAGCTGAGAGCAAAATGACATTGTGTGGTATTTTTAACCAATGTTACCAGCTGCTGTATCAGATTTGAAAGAGTTTATGTTCAAATATACAGTGACAGATTCAAAGAAAGTCTCTAAAAAGACTAAAAAGAAAGAATAAATCTGGTTTGCTTTGAAATAAGGTTAATGACACTTTTAATTAAACAAAACAACGTTCACTTAACAGTTAAATTAAATTGTCATTGGGGTTTAAAGAAAGATTTACAGGGCTGTGCTGGTTTAGAGAGGATTAAATCTACACACATGGGGTTTTACCATAAAGCAGCATTTGTCCCCCCTGCTCCCCAGTCAGGACTGATAAGTAAACAATTTAATCCTCCTCTTTAAAGTAACTTCTGCTTGAAACTTACCTCCAGCTCTGATTTTAGAAAGAAAAAAAGAGTGACTTCGGTTTTCATCAGTTCTAAAAGTGTCAGTAATTCTGAATCAGACAGGAGTTTTTATAACATTTTCCCATCTCCCCAGGTTAATGACAGATTTATCAAACTCTTATCAATAAGCCCCACTTGGTTTTTGTTTCCATTTATATGATAGAAGTAATTCTGCCCATCTATTACAGCCACATGAACATATATACATGCACTTCTATTTGTGTAAATTATCCTCTGCAATTATCCTCTTCTACACTTGGGTCTTGGGTGTGTTGGGAGAGCAGCACATCCAAGATGGACACCTCCAGACTGGGCAAACTGGTCAGGCAAGCCGGCTCTGTGATTGGCAAGAAGCTGGACTCTCTGGGGACGGTGGCAGATACAAGGACACTTAACAAAATGCTGGACATTATGAACAAGGCCAGCCACACTCTACACACTGTCTTCACCACTCAGAGGAGTCTGATCATCCATCAATCTTATATCAGAGATCTGATTGTTCCTGACAGAGCACTTTGTTCTCAATCTGCAGG
>NW_015150963.1:0-6589 GCF_000732505.1 Cyprinodon variegatus | reverse complement strand
GCAGATGGCCGCTCACACTGAGCCTGGTTCTGCTGGAGGTGTCTTCCTGTTAAAAGGGAGTTTTTCCTCTCCGCTGTCGCTGCAAGCATGCTTAGTGTTAGAGATTGCCTTCAAGTCAATGAGTCGATACAATCAACTGGTTTTCCTTAGATAGAAAACTTTGAATCAATTTGACTGAATGATCTGGTGAACTGTAAAGTGCCTTGAGATGACATGTGTTGTGAATTGGCTCTATATAAATAAACTGAATTGAATTGAATTGATCAGTGGGAGATTGCTCCACCGCTCTTTGCAGGAAATGAGCCCCATAATGTATCAGAAAAGCTCTTAGGAAGTGATTTTATAAAAAAATAAAATAAAATAAAATCATACCTGGTTAAACAGGTTTAACCAGGTATGATTAGAATTTAATTAAATTGCCTCACTTTGAAAAGAGCTCTAACCCTGTCATAAATAATTCCCCAATGGCTAAAAAACAAAGCATCCGATTAAGCTGTGGCTGGTTTCATCCTGTTGCTCAGTAATTACAAGCAGACAGCTGAGAATACGAGCTTAAATTTTATCAGACCTTTGCCAGGTTCTTTTCTCTATTACTGAAACAAAAACAAACAGCTGATCATTGTGAAGTCAAGCACCCATTGTGTTCTAATCCTTAATGTGTATCTGAGCAGTCACAGAGTGAGGCGATAGGAAGAGGGACAAGGGTCAGCAACCCCCTCCTTGGATATCTTGTGCAAAACATAAACTATTGTCCCTCATGTGCAACATTCTATTCTCTCACTGTGCAATAACACATGCCAACTACTGTGTAGTCTGTGTAATTTTTTACTTATTTATAAGGACATTGCATCTCTGCAGTACAAGTAATCCCAAGTCAACTACTGTGCAGTCTTTCCTTAGCTCTCTACTGTGCAGATTTTTCTTATATCAAAAATAATCATATTCCAGGACATTACTAGTTTTTTTTATGCTCTTTTGTACTATATACACTCCTTTTATATTGTCTGTTGTATTTTTATCGTTAATGGCATCTTTCTTTAACTCTACTCTCTATACTCTATATAAGCTACTGGAACCAGAATTGAAGGAGTAATCCCAAGGGAGAAATAAAGTTGAGTCTAAGATCTCACAGACCTTGCAGAGCTGAAAATATGTCACCGACATCTGCTTAAAACAATGGAAAGTGCAATTTAAAGTGTGTCAAACTGTCTTGGTTGTTTCTGCTTAGCCAAGTTTAAAGTTCAGACCTGGTGCAAATAAAATCAGCAGGTTATAAAAAGGATGAATTCAGGGTAGACAGACAAATGTTTCAATGCTCCAGGACAAAAAAGAGCTAAACAATGAAACAAGAAGAAAGAAATACAGAACAAAAGGAGTGAAAGAGAAATGGAGTTGACATCTGAGAACAAGCTTTGTCTGGAACACCTGACAGAGGTACGGTGGCCTGGAAGCCACCGTACAGAGGAACTCAAGGCTCCAGCGAGCTGAAGAGATGCAGTGAACATGGACTGTGGCCGATCAGATGAAAGCGGTGTTAAAAATGAATCCTGGCCTGGAAGGTGATGCTGGAAGGATTGTTTTTGGTTCAAACTTTATTTACCTTATTGCTCTAAGATTTCCAGAGTCAATCTGGAGCTACAAGTCGGGAAAAGAAGTAAAGTAGATACAGAGGGGAGATTATTAAGCCGGGAGGGTCTGTGGGCATTATAAGCTTATTGCTTGTGCCAATATACCCTTTTTCTTTCTTTTAATTTATGTTACAAGGACATATACTGTAATTTATTATATATGTGTGTGCCTTAAAAATAAAATATTAATCAGAGTTAGTGGAGTAACTTCTGGACAAAAATATACCTTTTGGGGTTATTTTACTGCACCATATTTTTTCTTTTACCTGGGTAATATCATAACAAAAAACTAATTTATCCATCATGGCAACCTTGACTGAATAATGAAAGATTGTTTTAAAAATTGTGCTTAAGAAAAAGGCACAGAGTTAATATTTATGTCAATAAGAGTCTTATTATTTTTGCACATAATCTAACTTAAATCTACCATAACATAAATACGCTAAGTGTAGCTGCTGCTTTTTATGTTTGTGACAAAAAGAAAAAGTGTTTGTTCTGCCTGGAATTGTTATTTTTATGACACCATTTGTTTATTTTTATTACTTTGTGATAGTCTTCGAACATAACGTTACATTTTGACCTGTGTTGCTTACATTATTTTAAATGTCAGATGAGTTTCTCAGTACTTGAGTTGCCTTGTATTACCAGATAGTTCTTTACTTGAGTATTTTCTTTGATAGCTATGTGTTACTCTTACTTAAGTAAAGGTATGATGAAGTTGTGTAATACTGTACTCCACCCACCTCTGCACAGATAGTAATAGTTAACTCTATAGAACGAAAGTACTGCATGGGGGTCGCGAAAGTTTTGGTTGACTTTTTAAAATATATATATTCCCCCCTGCAATTTTTCCTGCAATGCACACATTCAGCGACACACAGGAGCTCTTTCAAGCTAAGCACCGTTTCATTCACAACACCTGTCCTTGGCATGGAAAACGTTAAAGACCCCTGCATATAGAACATGCAGAAATCTATATTTTCTTTTCCCATAAATACATAATAGCTTTAAGCCAACACTTAGAGTTATGCATTTGTCTGTTAAGCAAAAAAACATTTACACTCTTCTTTAGGAAATTATCCAGATCATCTAACTGAAAGAATATGCAGAATACTGGAAAAAGAAGAAGACTGCATAAGGATCAATTAGCTGCTACAGTAGTTTTGTGTGACATGTCGAGAATCCAATGTGTTTTAAAAACCAGAGGACTGGTTGGGGTTGATTTTGTTTCATTAATTCCTAATATTTCTCACCTTGAAGATTTGTACTTTTGTTTACCTTCTGTTACAAAAACAGACATTCCTCATATAGATGCAGTTGAATTAAGATGAAATACAGCAATTATTCCTTGAGGCAGCAATAATAAAATGTCTTACAGGAAATTATAATCTTACAAGAGAAAACATGTAAGCACCCCTAATAAGGATTGTATTATTTGTTTACTGTGAATTCATGTTTAAGTGCTGACTCCTCATGTGGAAGTCTTAGTGTAAGTCATGTAATTGTTTCCTAAAACCGTTTTCCTTCAGCTTTACTAATGTGATATTAGTGAGACTAAAGCAGGTTGACCCTCTCTGACCTCTAAATCACCAACCCAGTCCACCCAGTTAATCCGACTAAAAGGTAACTGGGAAAGAATGGTAGCAGAAACTCAACAAGTGAGGAAAGGGGCTGAAATTATGGGGAAAGCAAACTACATTTTTAATAGGTAAAAATAGACAATGTTTCAAATTCTCTAATTTCACAGCATTATCCAGAAAAAAATAAAAACACAAGTTTCACTTAAGTTAAACACAGTTTTATTAAACCAATATGTGAACAAAAAAGTATTAATATGTCTGTTTTCTTTCATACAAATAGCAACATATATGTTGAAACATACCTATTACAGGTGAACATAGTCATTAAGAGCAAAATAAGTCAATTGTGTCACCGCCTGCAGTTCTGCTAGTCACAGAAAGGGGGCGATTTCCCACCCAGGACTGGAGCCCTGCTCCGCGGTGCATGATGGGATGCGGTGGATCAGGTAAGCTCCTCCGCCTCATCAGGTTGGATTATTACGAAGCAAATGTAGGAAGTTAAAAATACCTTAATTTCACAATAAAAGTTTTTTAGTTTTGAATCCTCTTAGATGTAAAGGTATGGCCATTTTTAACACCTTTAGTATACTGTTGTGTGATTATTATGGTATTATTGATATAAAGTATTATTAAGTGATGACATTTTTTATTTATTGTTGACCAGTATTTATTATTTTGCAATAATACAAGCTAGATATTTTGATTTTATAAAAAGTACTACTAAAAAATATGATCATTACTTCATAACATTACTTATTTATTTACTTGTTACTTTGTTTATTTCAGGATACAGTTTGTATCCAACATCTACATCAACTAATACTATGGAGTTTGGGCCATTATTAAACAATATTAGCCGTTCTATTTCTGTAATGTCATGTCATTCTGATTGAAGAACTGGGTGCACAAGTTTAAATTGTCCCAAAAAGATCCTTATTGACATCAAACACCCTTGTTTTGAAGTTTACGCCATCTTAAGGTTCATTTAACCAGAAATTTAAAAGTGTTTCAAATGTTAATGTTAATTTAACCAGAAATTTTTGTTAATGTTTCACGTGCTATTTATTCCAGTTCCTATAATTAGATCAGATTAGATTAGATAGAACCTTATTGATCTCACAATATAGAAATTCACTTGTGACATCGGCTCTTATAAACAACAGAAGGTGCACAAAGGAGGAAAAGGTGCATGAAGTATATAGAGTCTATCCAGATATATAAGGATATCTAAGGTGACTTATATATGGAAAGGATAAAATGTATATTATGTACAGTGCGGTTATTGGTTTGTTAAATGAAATAAGAGGTAATTGAAATAGGTGAAGGCTCTTATAATGCAGGATTATTGCACAGGGTATTGCACAGTGTATCAAATAATTATAGCAGTGTTATTACACCTGGGTTATAGTGCATAATAATTCTAATAATAAAAATATAAACATTGAATCATTATGTCAATCATTGTCAATCACCACAATGCTTGAAAGTTGGTACAGTTATTTTTAGTTTTAAAAGTAAACCCTCATATAGACTTCTCTAAATATACTTTGGTTACTTTCAGCCAAATAAAATAAAAAATTAAAAATCAGAATTTGCTTTGTCTACGTATGTGCCAATTTTAGTTTAGCTCTGATTTTATATCCTCATTGTTCTCTGGTATTTACTTAAGCATTTTGCTTTTATCCAAGGATGACAGCTTGGTTCTGCTTAAAGACTTTCGTATTTACTTTTATTTTTTGAATGGTGAGTTGGTACTTATGTTCTACGAGTCTCTGACCTTTATTTTGAAATTCTGAAACGGAAGTGTCGCTGCTGCTGCTGTTGCTATCTTGGTTGCTATGTGCTCACGGGAGGAGCTGACAGCCGAAGTAGCGACAGGTGAATGATTTACAACCTCCACTTTTCACCTGTACACACTAAATTAATTAATGAAACTGAAAGCGAACCTGTTGAGCTGTTTCTGACAGCGAAAACAAACACTTTGGCACTGAAAGCTTGGCCAAAAGGACGGAGACCGTTTCGGAAGAGATTTGATTAGCAGGTATGCTATAAATAACTTTTATTGTTCAGCATTTAACTACAAGCACATATGTTTTCATATTAACGTTTGTGTTAAGAAAACAAAGCAATCTTATCAGGTTGAAATCGTTCTTTGCCATCAAATGGAGGTTTCCATCTTTGCTGAAATCCGAGACATTTAATTAATTAAAAGAGCGCATGTTTGGTATCGTGACGCAGTTTTTATTATGTTAGCATGTCAGCATAAATGCTGATAAATTGACTTTATCTGTCATTAATGTCAGCTAAGGCCTGTTGCGCCGCCCATTGTAAACAAACAGAGGCTTTGGATCCTCCCATCCCTGCGGGCTTTTAGTGTCAGAGCCCCCGGGCCTGTCACTGGTGAGCATCCCTTATTTATTTAAACTCACCGCTTTTGTTTTTTCCGTAAACTTTTACAGCTACACTTCTGTTGCTGCATAGTAGTCTGTTGTAGAGATAATATGATCCATGTTCCCCCATCTTTTTTTCTATGAGTCTACATTGACAGTCCTCTGGGCTGTCCAGGTGTCTCTGCTGCTCCACAGCTGATTCAAACCCTGAAAGGAGCTCCTCAGCCTGGCACCATTACTGATTCACTCTGATTCAGGTTTACTGAATGAAATAAGGAGCTAGATTATGACCCATATTCATACTTGATTACTGACATACAGGTTTGCAGTTTCTGGTTCTCTCTGCTGTTGTATTTTTAATATTTAATTATAAATGTCAAATGTTGATATTGAACAAAATTCCCAGGTTTTAAAAATGATGTTAATGCACTTGATTTTCCAAATAAAATATTTTGAGTTGGGGATTAGTAAAGAGGAGGATTACGGGGCCAATGAAAAAATAAAAAAAAGTTCACAGATTTTTAAATATTATTTCACTTTAAATTTTGGGGGGAGTCAAAATTCTGACTTTAATCTTAGAATTCTGACTTTTTCCTCAGAATTCTGACTTTAATCTCAGAATTTCCGCTTTTGAATTCTGACTTTAATCTCAGAATTCCCGCTTTTGAATTCTGACTTTAATATAAGAATTCTGACTTTAATCTCAAAATTCCCGCTGTTGAATTCTGACTTTAATCTCAGAATTCCCGCTTTTGAATTCTGACTTTAATATAAGAATTCCCACTTTTGAATTCTGACTTTAATTTCAGAATTCTGACTTTTGAGTTCAGACTTTAATTTCAGAATTCTGACATTTGAGTTCTGACTTTTTTTCTCGTAATTCTGACTTATATTATGTATATATTGTATTTAATCCTAGCAGAATAGTTAGGCCTTTATTGTGTTGTTTGTGCAGTGGATAGAGCAAACGTTTGCACCAGAAGGAAACATA